>NW_028291735.1:0-60944 GCF_053813885.1 Theobroma cacao | reverse complement strand
GAGTAATAAGGCTTTTCTAGGCATGAGTGACTATAAATGATCTTTTCCTGACAATGGATGGCTTTCGCTCCACGTTTCCCGAGCCAAACAATCAATTACAATCTGTTTTAATCAAAAAATGTAAAAACAATTCAAAATAAATTCAATAATGGGATTATAAAAGCATTTAAACCGAGTAATAAGGCTTTTCTAGGCATGAGTGACTATAAATGATCTTTTCCTGACAATGGATGGCTTTTGCTCCACGTTTCCCGAGGCAAACAATCGATTACAATCTGTTTTAATAAAAAAATGTAAAAACAATTCAAAATAAATTCAATAATGGGATTATAAAAGCATTTAAACCCGAGTAATAAGGCTTTTCTAGGCATGAGTGACTATAAATGATCTTTTCTTGACAATGGATGGCTTTCGCTTCACGTTTCTCGAGGTAAATAATCAATTACATTTTGTTTTAATCAAAAAACGTAAAAAGATTCAAATTAAATTTAATTATGGAATTTTAAAAGCATTTAAAGCGAGTATTAAGGATTTTATAGGCATGAGTGACTATAAATGAACTTTTCTTGACAACGGATGGCTTTTGCTCCACGTTTCCCGAGGCAAACAATCAATTACAATCTGTTTTAATCAAAAAATGTAAAAACAATTCAAAATAAATTCAATAATGGGATTATAAAAGTATTTAAACCGAGTAATAAGGCTTTTCTAGGCATGAGTGACTATAAATGATCTTTTATTGACAATGGATGGCTTTCGCTCCATGTTTCACGAGATAAACAATCAATTACAATCTGTTTTAATCAAAAATGTTAAAAAAAATTCAAAATAAATTCAAAAATGGGATTATTAAAGCATTTAAACCAAGTAATAAGGCTTTTGTAGGCATGAGTGAATATAAATGAGCTTTTCTTGACAATAGATGGCTTTCGCTCCATGTTTCCCGAGGTAAACAATCAATTACAATCTGTTTTAATCAAAAAATGTTAAAAAAAATTCAAAATAAATTCAATAATGGGATTATAAAAGCATTTAAACCGAGTAATAAGGCTTTTCTAGTTATGAGTGACTCTAAATAATCTTTTCTTGACAATGGATGGCTTTCGCTTCACGTTTCTCGAGGTAAATATCAATTACATTTTGTTTTAATCAAAAAACGTAAAAAGATTCAAATTAAATTCAATTATGGAATTTTAAAAGCATTTAAAGCGAGTATTAAGGATTTTATAGGCATGAGTGACTATAAATGAACTTTTCTTGACAACGGATGGCTTTTGCTCCACGTTTCCCGAGGCAAACAATCAATTACAATCTGTTTTAATCAAAAAATGTAAAAACAATTCAAAATAAATTCAATAATGGGATTATAAAAGTATTTAAACCGAGTAATAAGGCTTTTCTAGGCATGAGTGACTATAAATGATCTTTTCTTGACAATGGATGGCTTTCGCTCCATGTTTCACGAGATAAACAATCAATTACAATCTGTTTTAATCAAAAATGTTAAAAAAAATTCAAAATAAATTCAATAATGGGATTATAAAAGCATTTAAACCGAGTAATAAGGCTTTTCTAGGCATGAGTGACTATAAATGATCTTTTCTTGACAATGGATGGCTTTCGCTCCACGTTTCCCGAGATAAACAATCAATTACAATCTGTTTTAATCAAAATATGTAAAAACAATTCAAAATAAATTCAATAATGGGATTATAAAAGCATTTAAACCGAGTAATAAGGCTTTTCTAGGCATGAGTGACTATAAATTATCTTTTCTTGACAATAGATGGCTTTCGCTTCACGTTTCTCGAGGTAAATAATCAATTACATTTTGTTTTAATCAAAAAATGTAAAAAGATTCAAATTAAATTCAATTATGGAATTATAAAAGCATTTAAAGCGAGTATTAAGGATTTTATAGGCATGAGTGAGTATAAATGAACTTTTCTTGACAATGGATGGCTTTTGCTCCACGTTTCCCGAGGCAAACAATCGATTACAATCTGTTTTAATAAAAAAATGTAAAAACAATTCAAAATAAATTCAATAATGGGATTATAAAAGCATTTAAACCGAGTAATAAGGCTTTTCTAGGCATGAGTGACTATAAATGATCTTTTCTTGACAATGGATGGCTTTCGCTCCACGTTTCACGAGATAAACAATCAATTACAATCTGTTTTAATCAAAAATGTTAAAAAAAATTCAAAATAAATTCAAAAATGGGATTATTAAAGCATTTAAACCAAGTAATAAGGCTTTTCTAGGCATGAGTGACTATAAATGAGCTTTTCTTGACAATAGATGGCTTTCGCTCCATGTTTCCCGAGGTAAACAATCAATTACAATCTGTTTTAATCAAAAAATGTTAAAAAAAATTTAAAATAAATTCAATAATGGGATTATAAAAGCATTTAAACCGAGTAATAAGGCTTTTCTAGTTATGAGTGACTCTAAATGATCTTTTCTTGACAATGGATGGCTTTCGCTCCACGTTTCCAGAGGCAAACAATCAATTACAATCTCTTTTAATCAAAAAATGTAAAAACATTTCAAAATAAATTCAATAATGGGATTATAAAAGCATTTAAACCGAGTAATAAGGCTTTTCTAGGCATGAGTGACTATAAATGATCTTTTCTTCACAACGGATGGCTTTCGCTTCACGTTTCTCGAGGTAAATAATCAATTACATTTTGTTTTAATCAAAAAATATAAAAAGATTCAAATTAAATTCAATTATGGAATTATAAAAGCATTTAAAGCGAGTATTAAGGGTTTTATAGGCATGAGTGACTATAAATGAACTTTTCTTGACAATGGATGGCTTTTGCTCCACGTTTCCCGAGGCAAACAATCGATTACAATCTGTTTTAATAAAAAAATGTAAAAACAATTCAAAATAAATTCAATAATGGGATTATAAAAGCATTTAAACCCGAGTAATAAGGCTTTTCTAGGCATGAGTGACTATAAATGATCTTTTCTTGACAATGGATGGCTTTCGCTTCACGTTTCTCGAGGTAAATAATCAATTACATTTTGTTTTAATCAAAAAACGTAAAAAGATTCAAATTAAATTCAATTATGGAATTATAAAAGCATTTAAAGCGAGTGTTAAGGATTTTATAGGCATTAGTGAGTATAAATGAACTTTTCTTGACAACGGATGGCTTTTGCTCCACGTTTCCCGAGGCAAACAATCAATTACAATCTGTTTTAATCAAAATATGTAAAAACAATTCAAAATAAATTCAATAATGGGATTATAAAAGTATTTAAACCGAGTAATAAGGCTTTTCTAGGCATGAGTGACTATAAATGATCTTTTCTTGACAATGGATGGCTTTCGCTCCACGTTTCCCGAGATAAACAATCAATTATAATCTGCTTTAATCAAAAATGTTAAAAAAAATTCAAAATAAATTCAAAAATGGGATTATTAAAGCATTTAAACCAAGTAATAAGGCTTTTCTAGGCATGAGTGACTATAAATGAGCTTTTCTTGACAATAGATGGCTTTCGCTCCATATTTCCCGAGGTAAACAATCAATTACAATCTATTTTAATCAAAAAATGTTAAAAAAAATTCAAAATAAATTCAATAATGGGATTATAAAAGCATTTAAACCGAGTAATAAGGCTTTTCTAGTTATGAGTGACTCTAAATGATCTTTTCTTGACAATGGATGGCTTTTGCTCCACGTTTCCAGAGGCAAACAATCAATTACAATCTCTTTTAATCAAAAAATGTAAAAACATTTCAAAATAAATTCAATAATGGGATTATAAAAGCATTTAAACCGAGTAATAAGGCTTTTCCAGGCATGAGTGACTATAAATGATCTTTTCTTCACAATGGATGGCTTTCGCTCCACGTTTCCCGAGATAAACAATCAATTACAATCTGTTTTAATCAAAATATGTAAAAACAATTCAAAATAAATTCAATAATGGGATTATAAAAGCATTTAAACCGAGTAATAAGGCTTTTCTAGGCATGAGTGACTATAAATGATCTTTTCTTGACAATAGATGGCTTTCGCTTCACGTTTCTCGAGGTAAATAATCAATTACATTTTGTTTTAATCAAAAAATGTAAACAGATTCAAATTAAATTCAATTATGGAATTATAAAAGCATTTAAAGCGAGTATTAAGGATTTTATAGGCATGAGTGAGTATAAATGAACTTTTCTTGACAATGGATGGCTTTTGCTCCACGTTTCCCGAGGCAAACAATCGATTACAATCTGTTTTAATAAAAAAATGTAAAAACAATTTAAAATAAATTCAATAATGGGATTATAAAAGCATTTAAACCGAGTAATAAGGCTTTTCTCGGCATGAGTGACTATAAATGATCTTTTCTTGATAATGGATGGCTTTCGCTTCACGTTTCTCGAGGTAAATAATCAATTACATTTTGTTTTAATCAAAAAACGTAAAAAGATTCAAATTAAATTCAATTATGGAATTATAAAAGCATTTAAAGCGAGTATTAAGGATTTTATAGGCATGAGTGACTATAAATGAACATTTCTTGACAACGGATGGCTTTTGCTCCACGTTTCCCGAGGCAAACAATCAATTACAATCTGTTTTAATAAAAAAATGTAAAAACAATTCAAAATAAATTCAATAATGGGATTATAAAAGTATTTAAACCGAGTAATAAGGCTTTTCTAGGCATGAGTGACTATAAATGATCTTTTCCTGACAATGGATGGCTTTCGCTCCACGTTTCCCGAGCCAAACAATCAATTACAATCTGTTTTAATCAAAAAATGCAAAAACAATTCAAAATAAATTCAATAATGGGATTATAAAAGTATTTAAACCGAGTAATAAGGCTTTTCTAGACATGAGTGACTATAAATGATCTTTTCCTGACAATGGATGGCTTTCGCTCCACGTTTCCCGAGGCAAACAATCAATTACAATCTGTTTTAATCAAAAAATGTAAAAACAATTCAAAATAAATTCAATAATGGGATTATAAAAGTATTTAAACCGAGTAATAAGGCTTTTCTAGGCATGAGTGACTATAAATGATCTTTTCTTGACAATGGATGGCTTTCGCTCCACGTTTCACGAGATAAACAATCAATTACAATCTGTTTTAATGAAAAATGTTAAAAAAAATTCAAAATAAATTCAAAAATGGGATTATTAAAGCATTTAAACCAAGTAATAAGGCTTTTCTAGACATGAGTGACTATAAATGAGCTTTTCTTGACAATAGATGGCTTTCGCTCCATATTTCCCGAGGTAAACAATCAATTACAATCTGTTTTAATCAAAAAATGTTAAAAAAAATTCAAAATAAATTCAATAATGGTATTATAAAAGCATTTAAACCGAGTAATAAGGCTTTTCTAGTTATGAGTGACTCTAAATGATCTTTTGTTGACAATGGATGGCTTTCGCTCCACGTTTCCAGAGGCAAACAATCAATTACAATCTCTTTTAATCAAAAAATGTAAAAACATTTCAAAATAAATTCAATAATGGGATTATAAAAGCATTTAAACCGAGTAATAAGGCTTTTCTAGGCATGAGTGACTATAAATGATCTTTTCTTCACAATGGATGGCTTTCGCTTCACGTTTCTCGAGGTAAATAATCAATTACATTTTGTTTTAATCAAAAAATATAAAAAGATTCAAATTAAATTCAATTATGGAATTATAAAAGCATTTAAAGCGAGTATTGATGGCTTTCGCTTCACGTTTCTCGAGGTAAATATTCAATTACATTTTGTTTTAATCAAAAAATGTAAAAAGATTCAAATTAAATTCAATTATGGAATTATAAAAGCATTTAAAGCGAGTATTAAGGATTTTATAGGCATGAGTTAGTATAAATGAACTTTTCTTGACAATGGATGGCTTTTGCTCCACGTTTCCCGAGGCAAACAATCGATTACAATCTGTTTTAATAAAAAAATGTAAAAACAATTCAAAATAAATTCAATAATGGGATTATAAAAGTATTTAAACCGAGTAATAAGGCTTTTCTAGGCATGAGTGACTATAAATGATCTTTTCTTGACAATGGATGGCTTTCGCTCCACGTTTCCCGAGATAAACAATCAATTACAATCTGTTTTAATCAAAAATGTTAAAAAAAATTCAAAATAAATTCAAAAATGGGATTATTAAAGCATTTAAACCAAGTAATAAGGCTTTTCTAGGCATGAGTGACTATAAATGAGCTTTTCTTGACAATAGATGGCTTTCGCTCCATGTTTCCCGAGGTAAACAATCAATTACAATCTGTTTTAATCAAAAAATGTTAAAAAAAATTCAAAATAAATTCAATAATGGGATTATAAAAGCATTTAAACCGAGTAATAAGGCTTTTCTAGTTATGAGTGACTCTAAATGATCTTTTCTTGACAATGGATGGCTTTTGCTCCACGTTTCCAGAGGCAAACAATCAATTACAATCTCTTTTAATCAAAAAATGTAAAAACATTTCAAAATAAATTCAATAATGGGATTATAAAAGCATTTAAACCGAGTAATAAGGCTTTTCTAGGCATGAGTGACTATAAATGATCTTTTCTTCACAATGGATGGCTTTCGCTCCACGTTTCCCGAGATAAACAATCAATTACAATCTGTTTTAATCAAAATATGTAAAAACAATTCAAAATAAATTCAATAATGGGATTATAAAAGCATTTAAACCGAGTAATAAGGCTTTTCTAGGCATGAGTGACTATAAATGATCTTTTCTTGACAATAGATGGCTTTCGCTTCACGTTTCTCGAGGTAAATAATCAATTACATTTTGTTTTAATCAAAAAATGTAAACAGATTCAAATTAAATTCAATTATGGAATTATAAAAGCATTTAAAGCGAGTATTAAGGATTTTATAGGCATGAGTGAGTATAAATGAACTTTTCTTGACAATGGATGGCTTTTGCTCCACGTTTCTCGAGGCAAACAATCGATTACAATCTGTTTTAATAAAAAAATGTAAAAACAATTTAAAACAAATTCAATAATGGGATTATAAAAGCATTTAAACCGAGTAATAAGGCTTTTCTCGGCATGAGTGACTATAAATGATCTTTTCTTGACAATGGATGGCTTTCGCTTCACGTTTCTCGAGGTAAATAATCAATTACATTTTGTTTTAATCAAAAAATGTAAAAAGATTCAAATTAAATTCAATTATGGAATTATAAAAGCATTTAAAGCGAGTATTAAGGATTTTATAGGCATGAGTGAGTATAAATGAACTTTTCTTGACAATGGATGGCTTTTGCTCCACGTTTTCCGAGGCAAACAATCGATTACAATCTGTTTTAATAAAAAAATATAAAAACAATTCAAAATAAATTCAATAATGGGATTATAAAAGCATTTAAACCCGAGTAATAAGGCTTTTCTAGGCATGAGTGACTATAAATGATCTTTTCTTGACAATGGATGGCTTTCGCTTCACGTTTCTCGAGCTAAATAATCAATTACATTTTGTTTTAATCAAAAAACGTAAAAAGATTCAAATTAAATTCAATTATGGAATTATAAAAGCATTTAAAGCGAGTATTAAGGATTTTATAGGCATGAGTGACTATAAATGAACATTTCTTGACAACGGATGGCTTTTGCTCCACGTTTCCCGAGGCAAACAATCAATTACAATCTGTTTTAATCAAAAAATGTAAAAACAATTCAAAATAAATTCAATAATGGGATTATAAAAGTATTTAAACCGAGTAATAAGGCTTTTCTAGGCATGAGTGACTATAAATGATCTTTTCTTGACAATGGATGGCTTTCGCTCCACGTTTCCCGAGCCAAACAATCAATTACAATATGTTTTAATCAAAAAATGTAAAAAGAATTCAAAATAAATTCAATAATGGGATTATAAAAGTATTTAAACCGAGTAATAAGGCTTTTCTAGGCATGAGTGACTATAAATGATCTTTTCCTGACAATGGATGGCTTTCGCTCCACGTTTCCCGAGGCAAACAATCAATTACAATCTGTTTTAATCAAAAAATGTAAAAACAATTAAAAATAAATTCAATAATGGGATTATAAAAGCATTTAAACCGAGTAATAAGGCTTTTCTAGGCATGAGTGACTATAAATGATCTTTTCCTGACAATGGATGGCTTTTGCTCCACGTTTCCCGAGGCAAACAATCGATTACAATCTGTTTTAATAAAAAAATGTAAAAATAATTCAAAATAAATTCAATAATGGGATTATAAAAGCATTTAAACCCGAGTAATAAGGCTTTTCTAGGCATGAGTGACTATAAATGATCTTTTCTTGACAATGGATGGCTTTCGCTTCACGTTTCTCGAGGTAAATAATCAATTACATTTTGTTTTAATCAAAAAACGTAAAAAGATTCAAATTAAATTCAATTATGGAATTATAAAAGCATTTAAAGCGAGCATTAAGGATTTTATAGGCATGAGTGACTATAAATGAACTTTTCTTGACAACGGATGGCTTTTGCTCCACGTTTCCCGAGGCAAACAATCAATTACAATCTGTTTTAATCAAAAAATGTAAAAACAATTCAAAATAAATTCAATAATGGGATTATAAAAGTATTTAAACCGAGTAATAAGGCTTTTCTAGGCATGAGTGACTATAAATGATCTTTTCTTGACAATGGATGGCTTTCGCTCCACGTTTCACGAGATAAACAATCAATTACAATCTGTTTTAATCAAAAATGTTAAAAAAAATTCAAAATAAATTCAAAAATGGGATTATTAAAGCATTTAAACCAAGTAATAAGGCTTTTCTAGGCATGAGTGACTATAAATGAGCTTTTCTTGACAATAGATGGCTTTCGCTCCATGTTTCCCGAGGTAAACAATCAATTACAATCTGTTTTAATCAAAAAATGTTAAAAAAAATTTAAAATAAATTCAATAATGGGATTATAAAAGCATTTAAACCGAGTAATAAGGCTTTTCTAGTTATGAGTGACTCTAAATGATCTTTTCTTGACAATGGATGGCTTTCGCTCCACGTTTCCAGAGGCAAACAATCAATTACAATCTCTTTTAATCAAAAAATGTAAAAACATTTCAAAATAAATTCAATAATGGGATTATAAAAGCATTTAAACCGAGTAATAAGGCTTTTCTAGGCATGAGTGACTATAAATGATCTTTTCTTCACAACGGATGGCTTTCGCTTCACGTTTCTCGAGGTAAATAATCAATTACATTTTGTTTTAATCAAAAAATATAAAAAGATTCAAATTAAATTCAATTATGGAATTATAAAAGCATTTAAAGCGAGTATTAAGGATTTTATAGGCATGAGTGACTATAAATGAACTTTTCTTGACAATGGATGGCTTTTGCTCCACGTTTCCCGAGGCAAACAATCGATTACAATCTGTTTTAATAAAAAAATGTAAAAACAATTCAAAATAAATTCAATAATGGGATTATAAAAGCATTTAAACCCGAGTAATAAGGCTTTTCTAGGCATGAGTGACTATAAATGATCTTTTCTTGACAATGGATGGCTTTCGCTTCACGTTTCTCGAGGTAAATAATCAATTACATTTTGTTTTAATCAAAAAACGTAAAAAGATTCAAATTAAATTCAATTATGGAATTATAAAAGCATTTAAAGCGAGTGTTAAGGATTTTATAGGCATTAGTGAGTATAAATGAACTTTTCTTGACAACGGATGGCTTTTGCTCCACGTTTCCCGAGGCAAACAATCAATTACAATCTGTTTTAATCAAAATATGTAAAAACAATTCAAAATAAATTCAATAATGGGATTATAAAAGTATTTAAACCGAGTAATAAGGCTTTTCTAGGCATGAGTGACTATAAATGATCTTTTCTTGACAATGGATGGCTTTCGCTCCACGTTTCCCGAGATAAACAATCAATTATAATCTGCTTTAATCAAAAATGTTAAAAAAAATTCAAAATAAATTCAAAAATGGGATTATTAAAGCATTTAAACCAAGTAATAAGGCTTTTCTAGGCATGAGTGACTATAAATGAGCTTTTCTTGACAATAGATGGCTTTCGCTCCATATTTCCCGAGGTAAACAATCAATTACAATCTATTTTAATCAAAAAATGTTAAAAAAAATTCAAAATAAATTCAATAATGGGATTATAAAAGCATTTAAACCGAGTAATAAGGCTTTTCTAGTTATGAGTGACTCTAAATGATCTTTTCTTGACAATGGATGGCTTTTGCTCCACGTTTCCAGAGGCAAACAATCAATTACAATCTCTTTTAATCAAAAAATGTAAAAACATTTCAAAATAAATTCAATAATGGGATTATAAAAGCATTTAAACCGAGTAATAAGGCTTTTCCAGGCATGAGTGACTATAAATGATCTTTTCTTCACAATGGATGGCTTTCGCTCCACGTTTCCCGAGATAAACAATCAATTACAATCTGTTTTAATCAAAATATGTAAAAACAATTCAAAATAAATTCAATAATGGGATTATAAAAGCATTTAAACCGAGTAATAAGGCTTTTCTAGGCATGAGTGACTATAAATGATCTTTTCTTGACAATAGATGACTTTCGCTTCACGTTTCTCGAGGTAAATAATCAATTACATTTTGTTTTAATCAAAAAATGTAAACAGATTCAAATTAAATTCAATTATGGAATTATAAAAGCATTTAAAGCGAGTATTAAGGATTTTATAGGCATGAGTGAGTATAAATGAACTTTTCTTGACAATGGATGGCTTTTGCTCCACGTTTCCCGAGGCAAACAATCGATTACAATCTGTTTTAATAAAAAAATGTAAAAACAATTTAAAATAAATTCAATAATGGGATTATAAAAGCATTTAAACCGAGTAATAAGGCTTTTCTCGGCATGAGTGACTATAAATGATCTTTTCTTGATAATGGATGGCTTTCGCTTCACGTTTCTCGAGGTAAATAATCAATTACATTTTGTTTTAATCAAAAAACGTAAAAAGATTCAAATTAAATTCAATTATGGAATTATAAAAGCATTTAAAGCGAGTATTAAGGATTTTATAGGCATGAGTGACTATAAATGAACATTTCTTGACAACGGATGGCTTTTGCTCCACGTTTCCCGAGGCAAACAATCAATTACAATCTGTTTTAATAAAAAAATGTAAAAACAATTCAAAATAAATTCAATAATGGGATTATAAAAGTATTTAAACCGAGTAATAAGGCTTTTCTAGGCATGAGTGACTATAAATGATCTTTTCCTGACAATGGATGGCTTTCGCTCCACGTTTCCCGAGCCAAACAATCAATTACAATCTGTTTTAATCAAAAAATGCAAAAACAATTCAAAATAAATTCAATAATGGGATTATAAAAGTATTTAAACCGAGTAATAAGGCTTTTCTAGACATGAGTGACTATAAATGATCTTTTCCTGACAATGGATGACTTTCGCTCCACGTTTCCCGAGGCAAACAATCAATTACAATCTGTTTTAATCAAAAAATGTAAAAACAATTCAAAATAAATTCAATAATGGGATTATAAAAGTATTTAAACCGAGTAATAAGGCTTTTCTAGGCATGAGTGACTATAAATGATCTTTTCTTGACAATGGATGGCTTTCGCTCCACGTTTCACGAGATAAACAATCAATTACAATCTGTTTTAATGAAAAATGTTAAAAAAAATTCAAAATAAATTCAAAAATGGGATTATTAAAGCATTTAAACCAAGTAATAAGGCTTTTCTAGACATGAGTGACTATAAATGAGCTTTTCTTGACAATAGATGGCTTTCGCTCCATATTTCCCGAGGTAAACAATCAATTACAATCTGTTTTAATCAAAAAATGTTAAAAAAAATTCAAAATAAATTCAATAATGGTATTATAAAAGCATTTAAACCGAGTAATAAGGCTTTTCTAGTTATGAGTGACTCTAAATGATCTTTTGTTGACAATGGATGGCTTTCGCTCCACGTTTCCAGAGGCAAACAATCAATTACAATCTCTTTTAATCAAAAAATGTAAAAACATTTCAAAATAAATTCAATAATGGGATTATAAAAGCATTTAAACCGAGTAATAAGGCTTTTCTAGGCATGAGTGACTATAAATGATCTTTTCTTCACAATGGATGGCTTTCGCTTCACGTTTCTCGAGGTAAATAATCAATTACATTTTGTTTTAATCAAAAAATATAAAAAGATTCAAATTAAATTCAATTATGGAATTATAAAAGCATTTAAAGCGAGTATTGATGGCTTTCGCTTCACGTTTCTCGAGGTAAATATTCAATTACATTTTGTTTTAATCAAAAAATGTAAAAAGATTCAAATTAAATTCAATTATGGAATTATAAAAGCATTTAAAGCGAGTATTAAGGATTTTATAGGCATGAGTTAGTATAAATGAACTTTTCTTGACAATGGATGGCTTTTGCTCCACGTTTCCCGAGGCAAACAATCGATTACAATCTGTTTTAATAAAAAAATGTAAAAACAATTCAAAATAAATTCAATAATGGGATTATAAAAGTATTTAAACCGAGTAATAAGGCTTTTCTAGGCATGAGTGACTATAAATGATCTTTTCTTGACAATGGATGGCTTTCGCTCCACGTTTCCCGAGATAAACAATCAATTACAATCTGTTTTAATCAAAAATGTTAAAAAAAATTCAAAATAAATTCAAAAATGGGATTATTAAAGCATTTAAACCAAGTAATAAGGCTTTTCTAGGCATGAGTGACTATAAATGAGCTTTTCTTGACAATAGATGGCTTTCGCTCCATGTTTCCCGAGGTAAACAATCAATTACAATCTGTTTTAATCAAAAAATGTTAAAAAAAATTCAAAATAAATTCAATAATGGGATTATAAAAGCATTTAAACCGAGTAATAAGGCTTTTCTAGTTATGAGTGACTCTAAATGATCTTTTCTTGACAATGGATGGCTTTTGCTCCACGTTTCCAGAGGCAAACAATCAATTACAATCTCTTTTAATCAAAAAATGTAAAAACATTTCAAAATAAATTCAATAATGGGATTATAAAAGCATTTAAACCGAGTAATAAGGCTTTTCCAGGCATGAGTGACTATAAATGATCTTTTCTTCACAATGGATGGCTTTCGCTCCACGTTTCCCGAGATAAACAATCAATTACAATCTGTTTTAATCAAAATATGTAAAAACAATTCAAAATAAATTCAATAATGGGATTATAAAAGCATTTAAACCGAGTAATAAGGCTTTTCTAGGCATGAGTGACTATAAATGATCTTTTCTTGACAATAGATGACTTTCGCTTCACGTTTCTCGAGGTAAATAATCAATTACATTTTGTTTTAATCAAAAAATGTAAACAGATTCAAATTAAATTCAATTATGGAATTATAAAAGCATTTAAAGCGAGTATTAAGGATTTTATAGGCATGAGTGAGTATAAATGAACTTTTCTTGACAATGGATGGCTTTTGCTCCACGTTTCCCGAGGCAAACAATCGATTACAATCTGTTTTAATAAAAAAATGTAAAAACAATTTAAAATAAATTCAATAATGGGATTATAAAAGCATTTAAACCGAGTAATAAGGCTTTTCTCGGCATGAGTGACTATAAATGATCTTTTCTTGATAATGGATGGCTTTCGCTTCACGTTTCTCGAGGTAAATAATCAATTACATTTTGTTTTAATCAAAAAACGTAAAAAGATTCAAATTAAATTCAATTATGGAATTATAAAAGCATTTAAAGCGAGTATTAAGGATTTTATAGGCATGAGTGACTATAAATGAACATTTCTTGACAACGGATGGCTTTTGCTCCACGTTTCCCGAGGCAAACAATCAATTACAATCTGTTTTAATAAAAAAATGTAAAAACAATTCAAAATAAATTCAATAATGGGATTATAAAAGTATTTAAACCGAGTAATAAGGCTTTTCTAGGCATGAGTGACTATAAATGATCTTTTCCTGACAATGGATGGCTTTCGCTCCACGTTTCCCGAGCCAAACAATCAATTACAATCTGTTTTAATCAAAAAATGCAAAAACAATTCAAAATAAATTCAATAATGGGATTATAAAAGTATTTAAACCGAGTAATAAGGCTTTTCTAGACATGAGTGACTATAAATGATCTTTTCCTGACAATGGATGACTTTCGCTCCACGTTTCCCGAGGCAAACAATCAATTACAATCTGTTTTAATCAAAAAATGTAAAAACAATTCAAAATAAATTCAATAATGGGATTATAAAAGTATTTAAACCGAGTAATAAGGCTTTTCTAGGCATGAGTGACTATAAATGATCTTTTCTTGACAATGGATGGCTTTCGCTCCACGTTTCACGAGATAAACAATCAATTACAATCTGTTTTAATGAAAAATGTTAAAAAAAATTCAAAATAAATTCAAAAATGGGATTATTAAAGCATTTAAACCAAGTAATAAGGCTTTTCTAGACATGAGTGACTATAAATGAGCTTTTCTTGACAATAGATGGCTTTCGCTCCATATTTCCCGAGGTAAACAATCAATTACAATCTGTTTTAATCAAAAAATGTTAAAAAAAATTCAAAATAAATTCAATAATGGTATTATAAAAGCATTTAAACCGAGTAATAAGGCTTTTCTAGTTATGAGTGACTCTAAATGATCTTTTGTTGACAATGGATGGCTTTCGCTCCACGTTTCCAGAGGCAAACAATCAATTACAATCACTTTTAATCAAAAAATGTAAAAACATTTCAAAATAAATTCAATAATGGGATTATAAAAGCATTTAAACCGAGTAATAAGGCTTTTCTAGGCATGAGTGACTATAAATGATCTTTTCTTCACAATGGATGGCTTTCGCTTCACGTTTCTCGAGGTAAATAATCAATTACATTTTGTTTTAATCAAAAAATATAAAAAGATTCAAATTAAATTCAATTATGGAATTATAAAAGCATTTAAAGCGAGTATTGATGGCTTTCGCTTCACGTTTCTCGAGGTAAATATTCAATTACATTTTGTTTTAATCAAAAAATGTAAAAAGATTCAAATTAAATTCAATTATGGAATTATAAAAGCATTTAAAGCGAGTATTAAGGATTTTATAGGCATGAGTTAGTATAAATGAACTTTTCTTGACAATGGATGGCTTTTGCTCCACGTTTCCCGAGGCAAACAATCGATTACAATCTGTTTTAATAAAAAAATGTAAAAACAATTTAAAATAAATTCAATAATGGGATTATAAAAGCATTTAAACCGAGTAATAAGGCTTTTCTCGGCATGAGTGACTATAAATGATCTTTTCTTGACAATGGATGGCTTTCGCTTCACGTTTCTCGAGGTAAATAATCAATTACATTTTGTTTTAATCAAAAAATGTAAAAAGATTCAAATTAAATTCAATTATGGAATTATAAAAGCATTTAAAGCGAGTATTAAGGATTTTATAGGCATGAGTGAGTATAAATGAACTTTTCTTGACAATGGATGGCTTTTGCTCCACGTTTTCCGAGGCAAACAATCGATTACAATCTGTTTTAATAAAAAAATATAAAAACAATTCAAAATAAATTCAATAATGGGATTATAAAAGCATTTAAACCCGAGTAATAAGGCTTTTCTAGGCATGAGTGACTATAAATGATCTTTTCTTGACAATGGATGGCTTTCGCTTCACGTTTCTCGAGCTAAATAATCAATTACATTTTGTTTTAATCAAAAAACGTAAAAAGATTCAAATTAAATTCAATTATGGAATTATAAAAGCATTTAAAGCGAGTATTAAGGATTTTATAGGCATGAGTGACTATAAATGAACATTTCTTGACAACGGATGGCTTTTGCTCCACGTTTCCCGAGGCAAACAATCAATTACAATCTGTTTTAATCAAAAAATGTAAAAACAATTCAAAATAAATTCAATAATGGGATTATAAAAGTATTTAAACCGAGTAATAAGGCTTTTCTAGGCATGAGTGACTATAAATGATCTTTTCTTGACAATGGATGGCTTTCGCTCCACGTTTCCCGAGCCAAACAATCAATTACAATATGTTTTAATCAAAAAATGTAAAAAGAATTCAAAATAAATTCAATAATGGGATTATAAAAGTATTTAAACCGAGTAATAAGGCTTTTCTAGGCATGAGTGACTATAAATGATCTTTTCCTGACAATGGATGGCTTTCGCTCCACGTTTCCCGAGGCAAACAATCAATTACAATCTGTTTTAATCAAAAAATGTAAAAACAATTAAAAATAAATTCAATAATGGGATTATAAAAGCATTTAAACCGAGTAATAAGGCTTTTCTAGGCATGAGTGACTATAAATGATCTTTTCCTGACAATGGATGGCTTTTGCTCCACGTTTCCCGAGGCAAACAATCGATTACAATCTGTTTTAATAAAAAAATGTAAAAATAATTCAAAATAAATTCAATAATGGGATTATAAAAGCATTTAAACCCGAGTAATAAGGCTTTTCTAGGCATGAGTGACTATAAATGATCTTTTCTTGACAATGGATGGCTTTCGCTTCACGTTTCTCGAGGTAAATAATCAATTACATTTTGTTTTAATCAAAAAACGTAAAAAGATTCAAATTAAATTCAATTATGGAATTATAAAAGCATTTAAAGCGAGCATTAAGGATTTTATAGGCATGAGTGACTATAAATGAACTTTTCTTGACAACGGATGGCTTTTGCTCCACGTTTCCCGAGGCAAACAATCAATTACAATCTGTTTTAATCAAAAAATGTAGAAACAATTCAAAATAAATTCAATAATGGGATTATAAAAGTATTTAAACCGAGTAATAAGGCTTTTCTAGGCATGAGTGACTATAAATGATCTTTTCTTGACAATGGATGGCTTTCGCTCCACGTTTCACGAGATAAACAATCAATTACAATCTGTTTTAATCAAAAATGTTAAAAAAAATTCAAAATAAATTCAAAAATGGGATTATTAAAGCATTTAAACCAAGTAATAAGGCTTTTCTAGGCATGAGTGACTATAAATGAGCTTTTCTTGACAATAGATGGCTTTCGCTCCATGTTTCCCGAGGTAAACAATCAATTACAATCTGTTTTAATCAAAAAATGTTAAAAAAAATTTAAAATAAATTCAATAATGGGATTATAAAAGCATTTAAACCGAGTAATAAGGCTTTTCTAGTTATGAGTGACTCTAAATGATCTTTTCTTGACAATGGATGGCTTTCGCTCCACGTTTCCAGAGGCAAACAATCAATTACAATCTCTTTTAATCAAAAAATGTAAAAACATTTCAAAATAAATTCAATAATGGGATTATAAAAGCATTTAAACCGAGTAATAAGGCTTTTCTAGGCATGAGTGACTATAAATGATCTTTTCTTCACAACGGATGGCTTTCGCTTCACGTTTCTCGAGGTAAATAATCAATTACATTTTGTTTTAATCAAAAAATATAAAAAGATTCAAATTAAATTCAATTATGGAATTATAAAAGCATTTAAAGCGAGTATTGATGGCTTTCGCTTCACGTTTCTCGAGGTAAATAATCAATTACATTTTGTTTTAATCAAAAAATGTAAAAAGATTCAAATTAAATTCAATTATGGAATTATAAAAGCATTTAAAGCGAGTATTAAGGATTTTATAGGCATGAGTGACTATAAATGAACTTTTCTTGACAATGGATGGCTTTTGCTCCACGTTTCCCGAGGCAAACAATCAATTACAATCTGTTTTAATCAAAAAATGTAAAAACAATTCAAAAGAAATTCAATAATGGGATTATAAAAGTATTTAAACCGAGTAATAAGGCTTTTCTAGGCATGAGTGACTATAAATGATCTTTTCTTGACAATGGATGGCTTTCGCTCCATGTTTTCCGAGGTAAACAATCAATTACAATCTGTTTTACTCAAAAAATGTAAAAAAAAAATTCAAAATAAATTCAATAATGGGATTATTAAAGCATTTAAACCGAGTCATAAGGCTTTTCTAAGCATGAGTGACTATAAATGATCTTTTCTTGACAATGGATGGCTTTTGCTCCACGTTTCCCGAGGCAAACAATCAATTACAATCTGTTTTAGTCAAAAAATGTAAAAACAATTCAAAATAAATTCAATAATGGGATTATAAAAGTATTTAAACCGAGTAATAAGGCTTTTCTAGGCATGAGTGACTATAAATGATCTTTTCTTGACAATGGATGGATTTCGCTCCATGTTTCCCGAGGTAAACAATCAATTACAATCTGTTTTACTCAAAAAATGTAAAAAAAAAATTCAAAATAAATTCAATAATGGGATTATTAAAGCATTTAAACCGAGTCATAAGGCTTTTCTAAGCATGAGTGACTATAAATGATCTTTTCTTGACAATGGATGGCTTTCGCTCCACGTTTCCCGAGATAAACAATCAATTACAATCTGTTTTAATCAAAAATGTAAAAATAATTCAAAATAAATTCAATAATGGGATTATAAAAGCATTTAAACCGAGTAATAAGGCTTTTCTAGGCATGAGTGACTATAAATGATCTTTTCTTGACAATGGATGGCTTTCGCTCCACGTTTCCCGAGGCAAACAATCAATTACAATCTGTTTTAATCAAAAAATGTAAAAAGAATTCAAAATAAATTCAATAATGGGATTATAAAAGCATTTAAACCGAGTAATAAGGCTTTTCTAGGCATGAGTGACTATAAATGATCTTTTCTTGACAATGGATGGCTTTCGCTCCACGTTGCCCGAGATAAACAATCAATTACAATCTGTTTTTATCAAAAATGTTAAAAAAAATTCAAAATAAATTCAATAATGGGATTATAAAAGCATTTAATCCAAGTAATAAGGCTTTTCTAGGCATGAGTGACTATAAATGAGCTTTTCTTGACAATAGATGGCTTTCGCTCCATGTTTCCTGAGGTAAACAATCAATTACAATCTTTTTTAATAAAAAGATGTTAAAAAAAAATTCAGAATAAATTCAATAATGGGATTATAAAAGCATTTAAACCGAGCAATAAGGCTTTTCTAGTTATGGGTGACTCTAAATGATATTTTCTTGACAATGGATGGCTTTTGCTCCACGTTTCCAGAGGCAAACAATCAATTACAATCTCTTTTAATCAAAAAATGTAAAAACATTTCAAAATAAATTCAATAATGGGATTATAAAAGTATTTAAACCGAGTAATAAGGCTTTTCTAGGCATGAGTGACTATAAATGATCTTTTCTTGACAATGGATGGCTTTCGCTTCACGTTTCTCGAGGTAAATAATCAATTACATTTTGTTTTAATCAAAAAATGTAAAAAGATTCAAATTAAATTCAATTATGGAATTATAAAAGCATTTAAAGCGAGTATTAAGGATTTTATAGGCATGAGTGACTATAAATGAACTTTTCTTGACAATGGATGGCTTTTGCTCCACGTTTCCCGAGGCAAACAATCAATTACAATCTGTTTTAATCAAAAAATGTAAAAACAACTCAAAAGAAATTCAATAATGGGATTATAAAAGTATTTAAACCGAGTAATAAGGCTTTTCTAGGCATGAGTGACTATAAATGATCTTTTCTTGACAATGGATGGCTTTCGCTCCACGTTTCACGAGATAAACAATCAATTACAATCTGTTTTACTCAAAAAATGTAAAAAAAAAATTCAAAATAAATTCAATAATGGGATTATTAAAGCATTTAAACCGAGTCATAAGGCTTTTCTAAGCATGAGTGACTATAAATGATCTTTTCTTGACAATGGATGGCTTTTGCTCCACGTTTCCCGAGGCAAACAATCAATTACTATCTGTTTTAGTCAAAAAATGTAAAAACAATTCAAAATAAATTCAATAATGGGATTATAAAAGTATTTAAACCGAGTAATAAGGCTTTTCTAGGCATGAGTGACTATAAATGATCTTTTCTTGACAATGGATGGATTTCGCTCCATGTTTCCCGAGGTAAACAATCAATTACAATCTGTTTTACTCAAAAAATGTAAAAAAAAAATTCAAAATAAATTCAATAATGGGATTATTAAAGCATTTAAACCGAGTCATAAGGCTTTTCTAAGCATGAGTGACTATAAATGATCTTTTCTTGACAATGGATGGCTTTCGCTCCACGTTTCCCGAGATAAACAATCAATTACAATCTGTTTTAATCAAAAATGTAAAAATAATTCAAAATAAATTCAATAATGGGATTATAAAAGCATTTAAACCGAGTAATAAGGCTTTTCTAGGCATGAGTGACTATAAATGATCTTTTCTTGACAATGGATGGCTTTCGCTCCACGTTTCCCGAGGCAAACAATCAATTACAATCTGTTTTAATCAAAAAATGTAAAAAGAATTCAAAATAAATTCAATAATGGGATTATAAAAGCATTTAAACCGAGTAATAAGGCTTTTCTAGGCATGAGTGACTATAAATGATCTTTTCTTGACAATGGATGGCTTTCGCTCCACGTTGCCCGAGATAAACAATCAATTACAATCTGTTTTAATCAAAAATGTTAAAAAAAATTCAAAATAAATTCAATAATGGGATTATAAAAGCATTTAATCCAAGTAATAAGGCTTTTCTAGGCATGAGTGACTATAAATGAGCTTTTCTTGACAATAGATGGCTTTCGCTCCATGTTTCCTGAGGTAAACAATCAATTACAATCTTTTTTAATAAAAAGATGTTAAAAAAAAATTCAGAATAAATTCAATAATGGGATTATAAAAGCATTTAAACCGAGCAATAAGGCTTTTCTAGTTATGGGTGACTCTAAATGATATTTTCTTGACAATGGATGGCTTTTGCTCCACGTTTCCAGAGGCAAACAATCAATTACAATCTCTTTTAATCAAAAAATGTAAAAACATTTCAAAATAAATTCAATAATGGGATTATAAAAGCATTTAAACCGAGTAATAAGGCTTTTCTAGGCATGAGTGACTATAAATGATCTTTTCTTCACAATGGATGGCTTTCGCTTCACGTTTCTCGAGGTAAATAATCAATTACATTTTGTTTTAATCAAAAAATATAAAAAGATTCAAATTAAATTCAATTATGGAATTATAAAAGCATTTAAAGCGAGTATTGATGGCTTTCGCTTCACGTTTCTCGAGGTAAATATTCAATTACATTTTGTTTTAATCAAAAAATGTAAAAAGATTCAAATTAAATTCAATTATGGAATTATAAAAGCATTTAAAGCGAGTATTAAGGATTTTATAGGCATGAGTTAGTATAAATGAACTTTTCTTGACAATGGATGGCTTTTGCTCCACGTTTCCCGAGGCAAACAATCGATTACAATCTGTTTTAATAAAAAAATGTAAAAACAATTCAAAATAAATTCAATAATGGGATTATAAAAGTATTTAAACCGAGTAATAAGGCTTTTCTAGGCATGAGTGACTATAAATGATCTTTTCTTGACAATGGATGGCTTTCGCTCCATGTTTCCCGAGATAAACAATCAATTACAATCTGTTTTAATCAAAAATGTTAAAAAAAATTCAAAATAAATTCAAAAATGGGATTATTAAAGCATTTAAACCAAGTAATAAGGCTTTTCTAGGCATGAGTGACTATAAATGAGCTTTTCTTGACAATAGATGGCTTTCGCTCCATGTTTCCCGAGGTAAACAATCAATTACAATCTGTTTTAATCAAAAAATGTTAAAAAAAATTCAAAATAAATTCAATAATGGGATTATAAAAGCATTTAAACCGAGTAATAAGGCTTTTCTAGTTATGAGTGACTCTAAATGATCTTTTCTTGACAATGGATGGCTTTTGCTCCACGTTTCCAGAGGCAAACAATCAATTACAATCTCTTTTAATCAAAAAATGTAAAAACATTTCAAAATAAATTCAATAATGGGATTATAAAAGCATTTAAACCGAGTAATAAGGCTTTTCTAGGCATGAGTGACTATAAATGATCTTTTCTTCACAATGGATGGCTTTCGCTCCACGTTTCCCGAGATAAACAATCAATTACAATCTGTTTTAATCAAAATATGTAAAAACAATTCAAAATAAATTCAATAATGGGATTATAAAAGCATTTAAACCGAGTAATAAGGCTTTTCTAGGCATGAGTGACTATAAATGATCTTTTCTTGACAATAGATGGCTTTCGCTTCACGTTTCTCGAGGTAAATAATCAATTACATTTTGTTTTAATCAAAAAATGTAAACAGATTCAAATTAAATTCAATTATGGAATTATAAAAGCATTTAAAGCGAGTATTAAGGATTTTATAGGCATGAGTGAGTATAAATGAACTTTTCTTGACAATGGATGGCTTTTGCTCCACGTTTCTCGAGGCAAACAATCGATTACAATCTGTTTTAATAAAAAAATGTAAAAACAATTTAAAATAAATTCAATAATGGGATTATAAAAGCATTTAAACCGAGTAATAAGGCTTTTCTCGGCATGAGTGACTATAAATGATCTTTTCTTGACAATGGATGGCTTTCGCTTCACGTTTCTCGAGGTAAATAATCAATTACATTTTGTTTTAATCAAAAAATGTAAAAAGATTCAAATTAAATTCAATTATGGAATTATAAAAGCATTTAAAGCGAGTATTAAGGATTTTATAGGCATGAGTGAGTATAAATGAACTTTTCTTGACAATGGATGGCTTTTGCTCCACGTTTTCCGAGGCAAACAATCGATTACAATCTGTTTTAATAAAAAAATATAAAAACAATTCAAAATAAATTCAATAATGGGATTATAAAAGCATTTAAACCCGAGTAATAAGGCTTTTCTAGGCATGAGTGACTATAAATGATCTTTTCTTGACAATGGATGGCTTTCGCTTCACGTTTCTCGAGCTAAATAATCAATTACATTTTGTTTTAATCAAAAAACGTAAAAAGATTCAAATTAAATTCAATTATGGAATTATAAAAGCATTTAAAGCGAGTATTAAGGATTTTATAGGCATGAGTGACTATAAATGAACATTTCTTGACAACGGATGGCTTTTGCTCCACGTTTCCCGAGGCAAACAATCAATTACAATCTGTTTTAATCAAAAAATGTAAAAACAATTCAAAATAAATTCAATAATGGGATTATAAAAGTATTTAAACCGAGTAATAAGGCTTTTCTAGGCATGAGTGACTATAAATGATCTTTTCTTGACAATGGATGGCTTTCGCTCCACGTTTCCCGAGCCAAACAGTCAATTACAATATGTTTTAATCAAAAAATGTAAAAAGAATTCAAAATAAATTCAATAATGGGATTATAAAAGTATTTAAACCGAGTAATAAGGCTTTTCTAGGCATGAGTGACTATAAATGATCTTTTCCTGACAATGGATGGCTTTCGCTCCACGTTTCCCGAGGCAAACAATCAATTACAATCTGTTTTAATCAAAAAATGTAAAAACAATTAAAAATAAATTCAATAATGGGATTATAAAAGCATTTAAACCGAGTAATAAGGCTTTTCTAGGCATGAGTGACTATAAATGATCTTTTCCTGACAATGGATGGCTTTTGCTCCACGTTTCCCGAGGCAAACAATCGATTACAATCTGTTTTAATAAAAAAATGTAAAAATAATTCAAAATAAATTCAATAATGGGATTATAAAAGCATTTAAACCCGAGTAATAAGGCTTTTCTAGGCATGAGTGACTATAAATGATCTTTTCTTGACAATGGATGGCTTTCGCTTCACGTTTCTCGAGGTAAATAATCAATTACATTTTGTTTTAATCAAAAAACGTAAAAAGATTCAAATTAAATTCAATTATGGAATTATAAAAGCATTTAAAGCGAGCATTAAGGATTTTATAGGCATGAGTGACTATAAATGAACTTTTCTTGACAACGGATGGCTTTTGCTCCACGTTTCCCGAGGCAAACAATCAATTACAATCTGTTTTAATCAAAAAATGTAAAAACAATTCAAAATAAATTCAATAATGGGATTATAAAAGTATTTAAACCGAGTAATAAGGCTTTTCTAGGCATGAGTGACTATAAATGATCTTTTCTTGACAATGGATGGCTTTCGCTCCACGTTTCACGAGATAAACAATCAATTACAATCTGTTTTAATCAAAAATGTTAAAAAAAATTCAAAATAAATTCAAAAATGGGATTATTAAAGCATTTAAACCAAGTAATAAGGCTTTTCTAGGCATGAGTGACTATAAATGAGCTTTTCTTGACAATAGATGGCTTTCGCTCCATGTTTCCCGAGGTAAACAATCAATTACAATCTGTTTTAATCAAAAAATGTTAAAAAAAATTTAAAATAAATTCAATAATGGGATTATAAAAGCATTTAAACCGAGTAATAAGGCTTTTCTAGTTATGAGTGACTCTAAATGATCTTTTCTTGACAATGGATGGCTTTCGCTCCACGTTTCCAGAGGCAAACAATCAATTACAATCTCTTTTAATCAAAAAATGTAAAAACATTTCAAAATAAATTCAATAATGGGATTATAAAAGCATTTAAACCGAGTAATAAGGCTTTTCTAGGCATGAGTGACTATAAATGATCTTTTCTTCACAACGGATGGCTTTCGCTTCACGTTTCTCGAGGTAAATAATCAATTACATTTTGTTTTAATCAAAAAATATAAAAAGATTCAAATTAAATTCAATTATGGAATTATAAAAGCATTTAAAGCGAGTATTGATGGCTTTCGCTTCACGTTTCTCGAGGTAAATAATCAATTACATTTTGTTTTAATCAAAAAATGTAAAAAGATTCAAATTAAATTCAATTATGGAATTATAAAAGCATTTAAAGCGAGTATTAAGGATTTTATAGGCATGAGTGACTATAAATGAACTTTTCTTGACAATGGATGGCTTTTGCTCCACGTTTCCCGAGGCAAACAATCAATTACAATCTGTTTTAATCAAAAAATGTAAAAACAATTCAAAAGAAATTCAATAATGGGATTATAAAAGTATTTAAACCGAGTAATAAGGCTTTTCTAGGCATGAGTGACTATAAATGATCTTTTCTTGACAATGGATGGCTTTCGCTCCATGTTTTCCGAGGTAAACAATCAATTACAATCTGTTTTACTCAAAAAATGTAAAAAAAAAATTCAAAATAAATTCAATAATGGGATTATTAAAGCATTTAAACCGAGTCATAAGGCTTTTCTAAGCATGAGTGACTATAAATGATCTTTTCTTGACAATGGATGGCTTTTGCTCCACGTTTCCCGAGGCAAACAATCAATTACAATCTGTTTTAGTCAAAAAATGTAAAAACAATTCAAAATAAATTCAATAATGGGATTATAAAAGTATTTAAACCGAGTAATAAGGCTTTTCTAGGCATGAGTGACTATAAATGATCTTTTCTTGACAATGGATGGATTTCGCTCCATGTTTCCCGAGGTAAACAATCAATTACAATCTGTTTTACTCAAAAAATGTAAAAAAAAAATTCAAAATAAATTCAATAATGGGATTATTAAAGCATTTAAACCGAGTCATAAGGCTTTTCTAAGCATGAGTGACTATAAATGATCTTTTCTTGACAATGGATGGCTTTCGCTCCACGTTTCCCGAGATAAACAATCAATTACAATCTGTTTTAATCAAAAATGTAAAAATAATTCAAAATAAATTCAATAATGGGATTATAAAAGCATTTAAACCGAGTAATAAGGCTTTTCTAGGCATGAGTGACTATAAATGATCTTTTCTTGACAATGGATGGCTTTCGCTCCACGTTTCCCGAGGCAAACAATCAATTACAATCTGTTTTAATCAAAAAATGTAAAAAGAATTCAAAATAAATTCAATAATGGGATTATAAAAGCATTTAAACCGAGTAATAAGGCTTTTCTAGGCATGAGTGACTATAAATGATCTTTTCTTGACAATGGATGGCTTTCGCTCCACGTTGCCCGAGATAAACAATCAATTACAATCTGTTTTAATCAAAAATGTTAAAAAAAATTCAAAATAAATTCAATAATGGGATTATAAAAGCATTTAATCCAAGTAATAAGGCTTTTCTAGGCATGAGTGACTATAAATGAGCTTTTCTTGACAATAGATGGCTTTCGCTCCATGTTTCCTGAGGTAAACAATCAATTACAATCTTTTTTAATAAAAAGATGTTAAAAAAAAATTCAGAATAAATTCAATAATGGGATTATAAAAGCATTTAAACCGAGCAATAAGGCTTTTCTAGTTATGGGTGACTCTAAATGATATTTTCTTGACAATGGATGGCTTTTGCTCCACGTTTCCAGAGGCAAACAATCAATTACAATCTCTTTTAATCAAAAAATGTAAAAACATTTCAAAATAAATTCAATAATGGGATTATAAAAGTATTTAAACCGAGTAATAAGGCTTTTCTAGGCATGAGTGACTATAAATGATCTTTTCTTGACAATGGATGGCTTTCGCTTCACGTTTCTCGAGGTAAATAATCAATTACATTTTGTTTTAATCAAAAAATGTAAAAAGATTCAAATTAAATTCAATTATGGAATTATAAAAGCATTTAAAGCGAGTATTAAGGATTTTATAGGCATGAGTGACTATAAATGAACTTTTCTTGACAATGGATGGCTTTTGCTCCACGTTTCCCGAGGCAAACAATCAATTACAATCTGTTTTAATCAAAAAATGTAAAAACAACTCAAAAGAAATTCAATAATGGGATTATAAAAGTATTTAAACCGAGTAATAAGGCTTTTCTAGGCATGAGTGACTATAAATGATCTTTTCTTGACAATGGATGGCTTTCGCTCCACGTTTCACGAGATAAACAATCAATTACAATCTGTTTTACTCAAAAAATGTAAAAAAAAAATTCAAAATAAATTCAATAATGGGATTATTAAAGCATTTAAACCGAGTCATAAGGCTTTTCTAAGCATGAGTGACTATAAATGATCTTTTCTTGACAATGGATGGCTTTTGCTCCACGTTTCCCGAGGCAAACAATCAATTACTATCTGTTTTAGTCAAAAAATGTAAAAACAATTCAAAATAAATTCAATAATGGGATTATAAAAGTATTTAAACCGAGTAATAAGGCTTTTCTAGGCATGAGTGACTATAAATGATCTTTTCTTGACAATGGATGGATTTCGCTCCATGTTTCCCGAGGTAAACAATCAATTACAATCTGTTTTACTCAAAAAATGTAAAAAAAAAATTCAAAATAAATTCAATAATGGGATTATTAAAGCATTTAAACCGAGTCATAAGGCTTTTCTAAGCATGAGTGACTATAAATGATCTTTTCTTGACAATGGATGGCTTTCGCTCCACGTTTCCCGAGATAAACAATCAATTACAATCTGTTTTAATCAAAAATGTAAAAATAATTCAAAATAAATTCAATAATGGGATTATAAAAGCATTTAAACCGAGTAATAAGGCTTTTCTAGGCATGAGTGACTATAAATGATCTTTTCTTGACAATGGATGGCTTTCGCTCCACGTTTCCCGAGGCAAACAATCAATTACAATCTGTTTTAATCAAAAAATGTAAAAAGAATTCAAAATAAATTCAATAATGGGATTATAAAAGCATTTAAACCGAGTAATAAGGCTTTTCTAGGCATGAGTGACTATAAATGATCTTTTCTTGACAATGGATGGCTTTCGCTCCACGTTGCCCGAGATAAACAATCAATTACAATCTGTTTTAATCAAAAATGTTAAAAAAAATTCAAAATAAATTCAATAATGGGATTATAAAAGCATTTAATCCAAGTAATAAGGCTTTTCTAGGCATGAGTGACTATAAATGAGCTTTTCTTGACAATAGATGGCTTTCGCTCCATGTTTCCTGAGGTAAACAATCAATTACAATCTTTTTTAATAAAAAGATGTTAAAAAAAAATTCAGAATAAATTCAATAATGGGATTATAAAAGCATTTAAACCGAGCAATAAGGCTTTTCTAGTTATGGGTGACTCTAAATGATATTTTCTTGACAATGGATGGCTTTTGCTCCACGTTTCCAGAGGCAAACAATCAATTACAATCTCTTTTAATCAAAAAATGTAAAAACATTTCAAAATAAATTCAATAATGGGATTATAAAAGCATTTAAACCGAGTAATAAGGCTTTTCTAGGCATGAGTGACTATAAATGATCTTTTCTTCACAATGGATGGCTTTCGCTTCACGTTTCTCGAGGTAAATAATCAATTACATTTTGTTTTAATCAAAAAATATAAAAAGATTCAAATTAAATTCAATTATGGAATTATAAAAGCATTTAAAGCGAGTATTGATGGCTTTCGCTTCACGTTTCTCGAGGTAAATATTCAATTACATTTTGTTTTAATCAAAAAATGTAAAAAGATTCAAATTAAATTCAATTATGGAATTATAAAAGCATTTAAAGCGAGTATTAAGGATTTTATAGGCATGAGTTAGTATAAATGAACTTTTCTTGACAATGGATGGCTTTTGCTCCACATTTCCCGAGGCAAACAATCGATTACAATCTGTTTTAATAAAAAAATGTAAAAACAATTCAAAATAAATTCAATAATGGGATTATAAAAGTATTTAAACCGAGTAATAAGGCTTTTCTAGGCATGAGTGACTATAAATGATCTTTTCTTGACAATGGATGGCTTTCGCTCCACGTTTCCCGAGATAAACAATCAATTACAATCTGTTTTAATCAAAAATGTTAAAAAAAATTCAAAATAAATTCAAAAATGGGATTATTAAAGCATTTAAACCAAGTAATAAGGCTTTTCTAGGCATGAGTGACTATAAATGAGCTTTTCTTGACAATAGATGGCTTTCGCTCCATGTTTCCCGAGGTAAACAATCAATTACAATCTGTTTTAATCAAAAAATGTTAAAAAAAATTCAAAATAAATTCAATAATGGGATTATAAAAGCATTTAAACCGAGTAATAAGGCTTTTCTAGTTATGAGTGACTCTAAATGATCTTTTCTTGACAATGGATGGCTTTTGCTCCACGTTTCCAGAGGCAAACAATCAATTACAATCTCTTTTAATCAAAAAATGTAAAAACATTTCAAAATAAATTCAATAATGGGATTATAAAAGCATTTAAACCGAGTAATAAGGCTTTTCTAGGCATGAGTGACTATAAATGATCTTTTCTTCACAATGGATGGCTTTCGCTCCACGTTTCCCGAGATAAACAATCAATTACAATCTGTTTTAATCAAAATATGTAAAAACAATTCAAAATAAATTCAATAATGGGATTATAAAAGCATTTAAACCGAGTAATAAGGCTTTTCTAGGCATGAGTGACTATAAATGATCTTTTCTTGACAATAGATGGCTTTCGCTTCACGTTTCTCGAGGTAAATAATCAATTACATTTTGTTTTAATCAAAAAATGTAAACAGATTCAAATTAAATTCAATTATGGAATTATAAAAGCATTTAAAGCGAGTATTAAGGATTTTATAGGCATGAGTGAGTATAAATGAACTTTTCTTGACAATGGATGGCTTTTGCTCCACGTTTCTCGAGGCAAACAATCGATTACAATCTGTTTTAATAAAAAAATGTAAAAACAATTTAAAATAAATTCAATAATGGGATTATAAAAGCATTTAAACCGAGTAATAAGGCTTTTCTCGGCATGAGTGACTATAAATGATCTTTTCTTGACAATGGATGGCTTTCGCTTCACGTTTCTCGAGGTAAATAATCAATTACATTTTGTTTTAATCAAAAAATGTAAAAAGATTCAAATTAAATTCAATTATGGAATTATAAAAGCATTTAAAGCGAGTATTAAGGATTTTATAGGCATGAGTGAGTATAAATGAACTTTTCTTGACAATGGATGGCTTTTGCTCCACGTTTTCCGAGGCAAACAATCGATTACAATCTGTTTTAATAAAAAAATATAAAAACAATTCAAAATAAATTCAATAATGGGATTATAAAAGCATTTAAACCCGAGTAATAAGGCTTTTCTAGGCATGAGTGACTATAAATGATCTTTTCTTGACAATGGATGGCTTTCGCTTCACGTTTCTCGAGCTAAATAATCAATTACATTTTGTTTTAATCAAAAAACGTAAAAAGATTCAAATTAAATTCAATTATGGAATTATAAAAGCATTTAAAGCGAGTATTAAGGATTTTATAGGCATGAGTGACTATAAATGAACATTTCTTGACAACGGATGGCTTTTGCTCCACGTTTCCCGAGGCAAACAATCAATTACAATCTGTTTTAATCAAAAAATGTAAAAACAATTCAAAATAAATTCAATAATGGGATTATAAAAGTATTTAAACCGAGTAATAAGGCTTTTCTAGGCATGAGTGACTATAAATGATCTTTTCTTGACAATGGATGGCTTTCGCTCCACGTTTCCCGAGCCAAACAATCAATTACAATATGTTTTAATCAAAAAATGTAAAAAGAATTCAAAATAAATTCAATAATGGGATTATAAAAGTATTTAAACCGAGTAATAAGGCTTTTCTAGGCATGAGTGACTATAAATGATCTTTTCCTGACAATGGATGGCTTTCGCTCCACGTTTCCCGAGGCAAACAATCAATTACAATCTGTTTTAATCAAAAAATGTAAAAACAATTAAAAATAAATTCAATAATGGGATTATAAAAGCATTTAAACCGAGTAATAAGGCTTTTCTAGGCATGAGTGACTATAAATGATCTTTTCCTGACAATGGATGGCTTTTGCTCCACGTTTCCCGAGGCAAACAATCGATTACAATCTGTTTTAATAAAAAAATGTAAAAATAATTCAAAATAAATTCAATAATGGGATTATAAAAGCATTTAAACCCGAGTAATAAGGCTTTTCTAGGCATGAGTGACTATAAATGATCTTTTCTTGACAATGGATGGCTTTCGCTTCACGTTTCTCGAGGTAAATAATCAATTACATTTTGTTTTAATCAAAAAACGTAAAAAGATTCAAATTAAATTCAATTATGGAATTATAAAAGCATTTAAAGCGAGCATTAAGGATTTTATAGGCATGAGTGACTATAAATGAACTTTTCTTGACAACGGATGGCTTTTGCTCCACGTTTCCCGAGGCAAACAATCAATTACAATCTGTTTTAATCAAAAAATGTAAAAACAATTCAAAATAAATTCAATAATGGGATTATAAAAGTATTTAAACCGAGTAATAAGGCTTTTCTAGGCATGAGTGACTATAAATGATCTTTTCTTGACAATGGATGGCTTTCGCTCCACGTTTCACGAGATAAACAATCAATTACAATCTGTTTTAATCAAAAATGTTAAAAAAAATTCAAAATAAATTCAAAAATGGGATTATTAAAGCATTTAAACCAAGTAATAAGGCTTTTCTAGGCATGAGTGACTATAAATGAGCTTTTCTTGACAATAGATGGCTTTCGCTCCATGTTTCCCGAGGTAAACAATCAATTACAATCTGTTTTAATCAAAAAATGTTAAAAAAAATTTAAAATAAATTCAATAATGGGATTATAAAAGCATTTAAACCGAGTAATAAGGCTTTTCTAGTTATGAGTGACTCTAAATGATCTTTTCTTGACAATGGATGGCTTTCGCTCCACGTTTCCAGAGGCAAACAATCAATTACAATCTCTTTTAATCAAAAAATGTAAAAACATTTCAAAATAAATTCAATAATGGGATTATAAAAGCATTTAAACCGAGTAATAAGGCTTTTCTAGGCATGAGTGACTATAAATGATCTTTTCTTCACAACGGATGGCTTTCGCTTCACGTTTCTCGAGGTAAATAATCAATTACATTTTGTTTTAATCAAAAAATATAAAAAGATTCAAATTAAATTCAATTATGGAATTATAAAAGCATTTAAAGCGAGTATTAAGGATTTTATAGGCATGAGTGACTATAAATGAACTTTTCTTGACAATGGATGGCTTTTGCTCCACGTTTCCCGAGGCAAACAATCGATTACAATCTGTTTTAATAAAAAAATGTAAAAACAATTCAAAATAAATTCAATAATGGGATTATAAAAGCATTTAAACCCGAGTAATAAGGCTTTTCTAGGCATGAGTGACTATAAATGATCTTTTCTTGACAATGGATGGCTTTCGCTTCACGTTTCTCGAGGTAAATAATCAATTACATTTTGTTTTAATCAAAAAACGTAAAAAGATTCAAATTAAATTCAATTATGGAATTATAAAAGCATTTAAAGCGAGTGTTAAGGATTTTATAGGCATTAGTGAGTATAAATGAACTTTTCTTGACAACGGATGGCTTTTGCTCCACGTTTCCCGAGGCAAACAATCAATTACAATCTGTTTTAATCAAAATATGTAAAAACAATTCAAAATAAATTCAATAATGGGATTATAAAAGTATTTAAACCGAGTAATAAGGCTTTTCTAGGCATGAGTGACTATAAATGATCTTTTCTTGACAATGGATGGCTTTCGCTCTACGTTTCCCGAGATAAACAATCAATTATAATCTGCTTTAATCAAAAATGTTAAAAAAAATTCAAAATAAATTCAAAAATGGGATTATTAAAGCATTTAAACCAAGTAATAAGGCTTTTCTAGGCATGAGTGACTATAAATGAGCTTTTCTTGACAATAGATGGCTTTCGCTCCATATTTCCCGAGGTAAACAATCAATTACAATCTATTTTAATCAAAAAATGTTAAAAAAAATTCAAAATAAATTCAATAATGGGATTATAAAAGCATTTAAACCGAGTAATAAGGCTTTTCTAGTTATGAGTGACTCTAAATGATCTTTTCTTGACAATGGATGGCTTTTACTCCACGTTTCCAGAGGCAAACAATCAATTACAATCTCTTTTAATCAAAAAATGTAAAAACATTTCAAAATAAATTCAATAATGGGATTATAAAAGCATTTAAACCGAGTAATAAGGCTTTTCCAGGCATGAGTGACTATAAATGATCTTTTCTTCACAATGGATGGCTTTCGCTCCACGTTTCCCGAGATAAACAATCAATTACAATCTGTTTTAATCAAAATATGTAAAAACAATTCAAAATAAATTCAATAATGGGATTATAAAAGCATTTAAACCGAGTAATAAGGCTTTTCTAGGCATGAGTGACTATAAATGATCTTTTCTTGACAATAGATGGCTTTCGCTTCACGTTTCTCGAGGTAAATAATCAATTACATTTTGTTTTAATCAAAAAATGTAAACAGATTCAAATTAAATTCAATTATGGAATTATAAAAGCATTTAAAGCGAGTATTAAGGATTTTATAGGCATGAGTGAGTATAAATGAACTTTTCTTGACAATGGATGGCTTTTGCTCCACGTTTCCCGAGGCAAACAATCGATTACAATCTGTTTTAATAAAAAAATGTAAAAACAATTTAAAATAAATTCAATAATGGGATTATAAAAGCATTTAAACCGAGTAATAAGGCTTTTCTCGGCATGAGTGACTATAAATGATCTTTTCTTGATAATGGATGGCTTTCGCTTCACGTTTCTCGAGGTAAATAATCAATTACATTTTGTTTTAATCAAAAAACGTAAAAAGATTCAAATTAAATTCAATTATGGAATTATAAAAGCATTTAAAGCGAGTATTAAGGATTTTATAGGCATGAGTGACTATAAATGAACATTTCTTGACAACGGATGGCTTTTGCTCCACGTTTCCCGAGGCAAACAATCAATTACAATCTGTTTTAATAAAAAAATGTAAAAACAATTCAAAATAAATTCAATAATGGTATTATAAAAGTATTTAAACCGAGTAATAAGGCTTTTCTAGGCATGAGTGACTATAAATGATCTTTTCCTGACAATGGATGGCTTTCGCTCCACGTTTCCCGAGCCAAACAATCAATTACAATCTGTTTTAATCAAAAAATGCAAAAACAATTCAAAATAAATTCAATAATGGGATTATAAAAGTATTTAAACCGAGTAATAAGGCTTTTCTAGACATGAGTGACTATAAATGATCTTTTCCTGACAATGGATGGCTTTCGCTCCACGTTTCCCGAGGCAAACAATCAATTACAATCTGTTTTAATCAAAAAATGTAAAAACAATTCAAAATAAATTCAATAATGGGATTATAAAAGTATTTAAACCGAGTAATAAGGCTTTTCTAGGCATGAGTGACTATAAATGATCTTTTCTTGACAATGGATGGCTTTCGCTCCACGTTTCACGAGATAAACAATCAATTACAATCTGTTTTAATGAAAAATGTTAAAAAAAATTCAAAATAAATTCAAAAATGGGATTATTAAAGCATTTAAACCAAGTAATAAGGCTTTTCTAGACATGAGTGACTATAAATGAGCTTTTCTTGACAATAGATGGCTTTCGCTCCATATTTCCCGAGGTAAACAATCAATTACAATCTGTTTTAATCAAAAAATGTTAAAAAAAATTCAAAATAAATTCAATAATGGTATTATAAAAGCATTTAAACCGAGTAATAAGGCTTTTCTAGTTATGAGTGACTCTAAATGATCTTTTGTTGACAATGGATGGCTTTCGCTCCACGTTTCCAGAGGCAAACAATCAATTACAATCTCTTTTAATCAAAAAATGTAAAAACATTTCAAAATAAATTCAATAATGGGATTATAAAAGCATTTAAACCGAGTAATAAGGCTTTTCTAGGCATGAGTGACTATAAATGATCTTTTCTTCACAATGGATGGCTTTCGCTTCACGTTTCTCGAGGTAAATAATCAATTACATTTTGTTTTAATCAAAAAATATAAAAAGATTCAAATTAAATTCAATTATGGAATTATAAAAGCATTTAAAGCGAGTATTGATGGCTTTCGCTTCACGTTTCTCGAGGTAAATATTCAATTACATTTTGTTTTAATCAAAAAATGTAAAAAGATTCAAATTAAATTCAATTATGGAATTATAAAAGCATTTAAAGCGAGTATTAAGGATTTTATAGGCATGAGTTAGTATAAATGAACTTTTCTTGACAATGGATGGCTTTTGCTCCACGTTTCCCGAGGCAAACAATCGATTACAATCTGTTTTAATAAAAAAATGTAAAAACAATTCAAAATAAATTCAATAATGGGATTATAAAAGTATTTAAACCGAGTAATAAGGCTTTTCTAGGCATGAGTGACTATAAATGATCTTTTCTTGACAATGGATGGCTTTCGCTCCACGTTTCCCGAGATAAACAATCAATTACAATCTGTTTTAATCAAAAATGTTAAAAAAAATTCAAAATAAATTCAAAAATGGGATTATTAAAGCATTTAAACCAAGTAATAAGGCTTTTCTAGGCATGAGTGACTATAAATGAGCTTTTCTTGACAATAGATGGCTTTCGCTCCATGTTTCCCGAGGTAAACAATCAATTACAATCTGTTTTAATCAAAAAATGTTAAAAAAAATTCAAAATAAATTCAATAATGGGATTATAAAAGCATTTAAACCGAGTAATAAGGCTTTTCTAGTTATGAGTGACTCTAAATGATCTTTTCTTGACAATGGATGGCTTTTGCTCCACGTTTCCAGAGGCAAACAATCAATTACAATCTCTTTTAATCAAAAAATGTAAAAACATTTCAAAATAAATTCAATAATGGGATTATAAAAGCATTTAAACCGAGTAATAAGGCTTTTCTAGGCATGAGTGACTATAAATGATCTTTTCTTCACAATGGATGGCTTTCGCTCCACGTTTCCCGAGATAAACAATCAATTACAATCTGTTTTAATCAAAATATGTAAAAACAATTCAAAATAAATTCAATAATGGGATTATAAAAGCATTTAAACCGAGTAATAAGGCTTTTCTAGGCATGAGTGACTATAAATGATCTTTTCTTGACAATAGATGGCTTTCGCTTCACGTTTCTCGAGGTAAATAATCAATTACATTTTGTTTTAATCAAAAAATGTAAACAGATTCAAATTAAATTCAATTATGGAATTATAAAAGCATTTAAAGCGAGTATTAAGGATTTTATAGGCATGAGTGAGTATAAATGAACTTTTCTTGACAATGGATGGCTTTTGCTCCACGTTTCTCGAGGCAAACAATCGATTACAATCTGTTTTAATAAAAAAATGTAAAAACAATTTAAAATAAATTCAATAATGGGATTATAAAAGCATTTAAACCGAGTAATAAGGCTTTTCTCGGCATGAGTGACTATAAATGATCTTTTCTTGACAATGGATGGCTTTCGCTTCACGTTTCTCGAGGTAAATAATCAATTACATTTTGTTTTAATCAAAAAATGTAAAAAGATTCAAATTAAATTCAATTATGGAATTATAAAAGCATTTAAAGCGAGTATTAAGGATTTTATAGGCATGAGTGAGTATAAATGAACTTTTCTTGACAATGGATGGCTTTTGCTCCACGTTTTCCGAGGCAAACAATCGATTACAATCTGTTTTAATAAAAAAATATAAAAACAATTCAAAATAAATTCAATAATGGGATTATAAAAGCATTTAAACCCGAGTAATAAGGCTTTTCTAGGCATGAGTGACTATAAATGATCTTTTCTTGACAATGGATGGCTTTCGCTTCACGTTTCTCGAGCTAAATAATCAATTACATTTTGTTTTAATCAAAAAACGTAAAAAGATTCAAATTAAATTCAATTATGGAATTATAAAAGCATTTAAAGCGAGTATTAAGGATTTTATAGGCATGAGTGACTATAAATGAACATTTCTTGACAACGGATGGCTTTTGCTCCACGTTTCCCGAGGCAAACAATCAATTACAATCTGTTTTAATCAAAAAATGTAAAAACAATTCAAAATAAATTCAATAATGGGATTATAAAAGTATTTAAACCGAGTAATAAGGCTTTTCTAGGCATGAGTGACTATAAATGATCTTTTCTTGACAATGGATGGCTTTCGCTCCACGTTTCCCGAGCCAAACAATCAATTACAATATGTTTTAATCAAAAAATGTAAAAAGAATTCAAAATAAATTCAATAATGGGATTATAAAAGTATTTAAACCGAGTAATAAGGCTTTTCTAGGCATGAGTGACTATAAATGATCTTTTCCTGACAATGGATGGCTTTCGCTCCACGTTTCCCGAGGCAAACAATCAATTACAATCTGTTTTAATCAAAAAATGTAAAAACAATTAAAAATAAATTCAATAATGGGATTATAAAAGCATTTAAACCGAGTAATAAGGCTTTTCTAGGCATGAGTGACTATAAATGATCTTTTCCTGACAATGGATGGCTTTTGCTCCACGTTTCCCGAGGCAAACAATCGATTACAATCTGTTTTAATAAAAAAATGTAAAAATAATTCAAAATAAATTCAATAATGGGATTATAAAAGCATTTAAACCCGAGTAATAAGGCTTTTCTAGGCATGAGTGACTATAAATGATCTTTTCTTGACAATGGATGGCTTTCGCTTCACGTTTCTCGAGGTAAATAATCAATTACATTTTGTTTTAATCAAAAAACGTAAAAAGATTCAAATTAAATTCAATTATGGAATTATAAAAGCATTTAAAGCGAGCATTAAGGATTTTATAGGCATGAGTGACTATAAATGAACTTTTCTTGACAACGGATGGCTTTTGCTCCACGTTTCCCGAGGCAAACAATCAATTACAATCTGTTTTAATCAAAAAATGTAGAAACAATTCAAAATAAATTCAATAATGGGATTATAAAAGTATTTAAACCGAGTAATAAGGCTTTTCTAGGCATGAGTGACTATAAATGATCTTTTCTTGACAATGGATGGCTTTCGCTCCACGTTTCACGAGATAAACAATCAATTACAATCTGTTTTAATCAAAAATGTTAAAAAAAATTCAAAATAAATTCAAAAATGGGATTATTAAAGCATTTAAACCAAGTAATAAGGCTTTTCTAGGCATGAGTGACTATAAATGAGCTTTTCTTGACAATAGATGGCTTTCGCTCCATGTTTCCCGAGGTAAACAATCAATTACAATCTGTTTTAATCAAAAAATGTTAAAAAAAATTTAAAATAAATTCAATAATGGGATTATAAAAGCATTTAAACCGAGTAATAAGGCTTTTCTAGTTATGAGTGACTCTAAATGATCTTTTCTTGACAATGGATGGCTTTCGCTCCACGTTTCCAGAGGCAAACAATCAATTACAATCTCTTTTAATCAAAAAATGTAAAAACATTTCAAAATAAATTCAATAATGGGATTATAAAAGCATTTAAACCGAGTAATAAGGCTTTTCTAGGCATGAGTGACTATAAATGATCTTTTCTTCACAACGGATGGCTTTCGCTTCACGTTTCTCGAGGTAAATAATCAATTACATTTTGTTTTAATCAAAAAATATAAAAAGATTCAAATTAAATTCAATTATGGAATTATAAAAGCATTTAAAGCGAGTATTGATGGCTTTCGCTTCACGTTTCTCGAGGTAAATAATCAATTACATTTTGTTTTAATCAAAAAATGTAAAAAGATTCAAATTAAATTCAATTATGGAATTATAAAAGCATTTAAAGCGAGTATTAAGGATTTTATAGGCATGAGTGACTATAAATGAACTTTTCTTGACAATGGATGGCTTTTGCTCCACGTTTCCCGAGGCAAACAATCAATTACAATCTGTTTTAATCAAAAAATGTAAAAACAATTCAAAAGAAATTCAATAATGGGATTATAAAAGTATTTAAACCGAGTAATAAGGCTTTTCTAGGCATGAGTGACTATAAATGATCTTTTCTTGACAATGGATGGCTTTCGCTCCATGTTTTCCGAGGTAAACAATCAATTACAATCTGTTTTACTCAAAAAATGTAAAAAAAAAATTCAAAATAAATTCAATAATGGGATTATTAAAGCATTTAAACCGAGTCATAAGGCTTTTCTAAGCATGAGTGACTATAAATGATCTTTTCTTGACAATGGATGGCTTTTGCTCCACGTTTCCCGAGGCAAACAATCAATTACAATCTGTTTTAGTCAAAAAATGTAAAAACAATTCAAAATAAATTCAATAATGGGATTATAAAAGTATTTAAACCGAGTAATAAGGCTTTTCTAGGCATGAGTGACTATAAATGATCTTTTCTTGACAATGGATGGATTTCGCTCCATGTTTCCCGAGGTAAACAATCAATTACAATCTGTTTTACTCAAAAAATGTAAAAAAAAAATTCAAAATAAATTCAATAATGGGATTATTAAAGCATTTAAACCGAGTCATAAGGCTTTTCTAAGCATGAGTGACTATAAATGATCTTTTCTTGACAATGGATGGCTTTCGCTCCACGTTTCCCGAGATAAACAATCAATTACAATCTGTTTTAATCAAAAATGTAAAAATAATTCAAAATAAATTCAATAATGGGATTATAAAAGCATTTAAACCGAGTAATAAGGCTTTTCTAGGCATGAGTGACTATAAATGATCTTTTCTTGACAATGGATGGCTTTCGCTCCACGTTTCCCGAGGCAAACAATCAATTACAATCTGTTTTAATCAAAAAATGTAAAAAGAATTCAAAATAAATTCAATAATGGGATTATAAAAGCATTTAAACCGAGTAATAAGGCTTTTCTAGGCATGAGTGACTATAAATGATCTTTTCTTGACAATGGATGGCTTTCGCTCCACGTTGCCCGAGATAAACAATCAATTACAATCTGTTTTAATCAAAAATGTTAAAAAAAATTCAAAATAAATTCAATAATGGGATTATAAAAGCATTTAATCCAAGTAATAAGGCTTTTCTAGGCATGAGTGACTATAAATGAGCTTTTCTTGACAATAGATGGCTTTCGCTCCATGTTTCCTGAGGTAAACAATCAATTACAATCTTTTTTAATAAAAAGATGTTAAAAAAAAATTCAGAATAAATTCAATAATGGGATTATAAAAGCATTTAAACCGAGCAATAAGGCTTTTCTAGTTATGGGTGACTCTAAATGATATTTTCTTGACAATGGATGGCTTTTGCTCCACGTTTCCAGAGGCAAACAATCAATTACAATCTCTTTTAATCAAAAAATGTAAAAACATTTCAAAATAAATTCAATAATGGGATTATAAAAGTATTTAAACCGAGTAATAAGGCTTTTCTAGGCATGAGTGACTATAAATGATCTTTTCTTGACAATGGATGGCTTTCGCTTCACGTTTCTCGAGGTAAATAATCAATTACATTTTGTTTTAATCAAAAAATGTAAAAAGATTCAAATTAAATTCAATTATGGAATTATAAAAGCATTTAAAGCGAGTATTAAGGATTTTATAGGCATGAGTGACTATAAATGAACTTTTCTTGACAATGGATGGCTTTTGCTCCACGTTTCCCGAGGCAAACAATCAATTACAATCTGTTTTAATCAAAAAATGTAAAAACAACTCAAAAGAAATTCAATAATGGGATTATAAAAGTATTTAAACCGAGTAATAAGGCTTTTCTAGGCATGAGTGACTATAAATGATCTTTTCTTGACAATGGATGGCTTTCGCTCCACGTTTCACGAGATAAACAATCAATTACAATCTGTTTTACTCAAAAAATGTAAAAAAAAAATTCAAAATAAATTCAATAATGGGATTATTAAAGCATTTAAACCGAGTCATAAGGCTTTTCTAAGCATGAGTGACTATAAATGATCTTTTCTTGACAATGGATGGCTTTTGCTCCACGTTTCCCGAGGCAAACAATCAATTACTATCTGTTTTAGTCAAAAAATGTAAAAACAATTCAAAATAAATTCAATAATGGGATTATAAAAGTATTTAAACCGAGTAATAAGGCTTTTCTAGGCATGAGTGACTATAAATGATCTTTTCTTGACAATGGATGGATTTCGCTCCATGTTTCCCGAGGTAAACAATCAATTACAATCTGTTTTACTCAAAAAATGTAAAAAAAAAATTCAAAATAAATTCAATAATGGGATTATTAAAGCATTTAAACCGAGTCATAAGGCTTTTCTAAGCATGAGTGACTATAAATGATCTTTTCTTGACAATGGATGGCTTTCGCTCCACGTTTCCCGAGATAAACAATCAATTACAATCTGTTTTAATCAAAAATGTAAAAATAATTCAAAATAAATTCAATAATGGGATTATAAAAGCATTTAAACCGAGTAATAAGGCTTTTCTAGGCATGAGTGACTATAAATGATCTTTTCTTGACAATGGATGGCTTTCGCTCCACGTTTCCCGAGGCAAACAATCAATTACAATCTGTTTTAATCAAAAAATGTAAAAAGAATTCAAAATAAATTCAATAATGGGATTATAAAAGCATTTAAACCGAGTAATAAGGCTTTTCTAGGCATGAGTGACTATAAATGATCTTTTCTTGACAATGGATGGCTTTCGCTCCACGTTGCCCGAGATAAACAATCAATTACAATCTGTTTTAATCAAAAATGTTAAAAAAAATTCAAAATAAATTCAATAATGGGATTATAAAAGCATTTAATCCAAGTAATAAGGCTTTTCTAGGCATGAGTGACTATAAATGAGCTTTTCTTGACAATAGATGGCTTTCGCTCCATGTTTCCTGAGGTAAACAATCAATTACAATCTTTTTTAATAAAAAGATGTTAAAAAAAAATTCAGAATAAATTCAATAATGGGATTATAAAAGCATTTAAACCGAGCAATAAGGCTTTTCTAGTTATGGGTGACTCTAAATGATATTTTCTTGACAATGGATGGCTTTTGCTCCACGTTTCCAGAGGCAAACAATCAATTACAATCTCTTTTAATCAAAAAATGTAAAAACATTTCAAAATAAATTCAATAATGGGATTATAAAAGCATTTAAACCGAGTAATAAGGCTTTTCTAGGCATGAGTGACTATAAATGATCTTTTCCTGACAATGGATGGCTTTCGCTCCACGTTTCCCGAGGCAAACAATCAATTACAATCTGTTTTAATCAAAAAATGTAAAAACAATTAAAAATAAATTCAATAATGGGATTATAAAAGCATTTAAACCGAGTAATAAGGCTTTTCTAGGCATGAGTGACTATAAATGATCTTTTCCTGACAATGGATGGCTTTTGCTCCACGTTTCCCGAGGCAAACAATCGATTACAATCTGTTTTAATAAAAAAATGTAAAAATAATTCAAAATAAATTCAATAATGGGATTATAAAAGCATTTAAACCCGAGTAATAAGGCTTTTCTAGGCATGAGTGACTATAAATGATCTTTTCTTGACAATGGATGGCTTTCGCTTCACGTTTCTCGAGGTAAATAATCAATTACATTTTGTTTTAATCAAAAAACGTAAAAAGATTCAAATTAAATTCAATTATGGAATTATAAAAGCATTTAAAGCGAGCATTAAGGATTTTATAGGCATGAGTGACTATAAATGAACTTTTCTTGACAACGGATGGCTTTTGCTCCACGTTTCCCGAGGCAAACAATCAATTACAATCTGTTTTAATCAAAAAATGTAAAAACAATTCAAAATAAATTCAATAATGGGATTATAAAAGTATTTAAACCGAGTAATAAGGCTTTTCTAGGCATGAGTGACTATAAATGATCTTTTCTTGACAATGGATGGCTTTCGCTCCACGTTTCACGAGATAAACAATCAATTACAATCTGTTTTAATCAAAAATGTTAAAAAAAATTCAAAATAAATTCAAAAATGGGATTATTAAAGCATTTAAACCAAGTAATAAGGCTTTTCTAGGCATGAGTGACTATAAATGAGCTTTTCTTGACAATAGATGGCTTTCGCTCCATGTTTCCCGAGGTAAACAATCAATTACAATCTGTTTTAATCAAAAAATGTTAAAAAAAATTTAAAATAAATTCAATAATGGGATTATAAAAGCATTTAAACCGAGTAATAAGGCTTTTCTAGTTATGAGTGACTCTAAATGATCTTTTCTTGACAATGGATGGCTTTCGCTCCACGTTTCCAGAGGCAAACAATCAATTACAATCTCTTTTAATCAAAAAATGTAAAAACATTTCAAAATAAATTCAATAATGGGATTATAAAAGCATTTAAACCGAGTAATAAGGCTTTTCTAGGCATGAGTGACTATAAATGATCTTTTCTTCACAACGGATGGCTTTCGCTTCACGTTTCTCGAGGTAAATAATCAATTACATTTTGTTTTAATCAAAAAATATAAAAAGATTCAAATTAAATTCAATTATGGAATTATAAAAGCATTTAAAGCGAGTATTAAGGATTTTATAGGCATGAGTGACTATAAATGAACTTTTCTTGACAATGGATGGCTTTTGCTCCACGTTTCCCGAGGCAAACAATCGATTACAATCTGTTTTAATAAAAAAATGTAAAAACAATTCAAAATAAATTCAATAATGGGATTATAAAAGCATTTAAACCCGAGTAATAAGGCTTTTCTAGGCATGAGTGACTATAAATGATCTTTTCTTGACAATGGATGGCTTTCGCTTCACGTTTCTCGAGGTAAATAATCAATTACATTTTGTTTTAATCAAAAAACGTAAAAAGATTCAAATTAAATTCAATTATGGAATTATAAAAGCATTTAAAGCGAGTGTTAAGGATTTTATAGGCATTAGTGAGTATAAATGAACTTTTCTTGACAACGGATGGCTTTTGCTCCACGTTTCCCGAGGCAAACAATCAATTACAATCTGTTTTAATCAAAATATGTAAAAACAATTCAAAATAAATTCAATAATGGGATTATAAAAGTATTTAAACCGAGTAATAAGGCTTTTCTAGGCATGAGTGACTATAAATGATCTTTTCTTGACAATGGATGGCTTTCGCTCCACGTTTCCCGAGATAAACAATCAATTATAATCTGCTTTAATCAAAAATGTTAAAAAAAATTCAAAATAAATTCAAAAATGGGATTATTAAAGCATTTAAACCAAGTAATAAGGCTTTTCTAGGCATGAGTGACTATAAATGAGCTTTTCTTGACAATAGATGGCTTTCGCTCCATATTTCCCGAGGTAAACAATCAATTACAATCTATTTTAATCAAAAAATGTTAAAAAAAATTCAAAATAAATTCAATAATGGGATTATAAAAGCATTTAAACCGAGTAATAAGGCTTTTCTAGTTATGAGTGACTCTAAATGATCTTTTCTTGACAATGGATGGCTTTTACTCCACGTTTCCAGAGGCAAACAATCAATTACAATCTCTTTTAATCAAAAAATGTAAAAACATTTCAAAATAAATTCAATAATGGGATTATAAAAGCATTTAAACCGAGTAATAAGGCTTTTCCAGGCATGAGTGACTATAAATGATCTTTTCTTCACAATGGATGGCTTTCGCTCCACGTTTCCCGAGATAAACAATCAATTACAATCTGTTTTAATCAAAATATGTAAAAACAATTCAAAATAAATTCAATAATGGGATTATAAAAGCATTTAAACCGAGTAATAAGGCTTTTCTAGGCATGAGTGACTATAAATGATCTTTTCTTGACAATAGATGGCTTTCGCTTCACGTTTCTCGAGGTAAATAATCAATTACATTTTGTTTTAATCAAAAAATGTAAACAGATTCAAATTAAATTCAATTATGGAATTATAAAAGCATTTAAAGCGAGTATTAAGGATTTTATAGGCATGAGTGAGTATAAATGAACTTTTCTTGACAATGGATGGCTTTTGCTCCACGTTTCCCGAGGCAAACAATCGATTACAATCTGTTTTAATAAAAAAATGTAAAAACAATTTAAAATAAATTCAATAATGGGATTATAAAAGCATTTAAACCGAGTAATAAGGCTTTTCTCGGCATGAGTGACTATAAATGATCTTTTCTTGATAATGGATGGCTTTCGCTTCACGTTTCTCGAGGTAAATAATCAATTACATTTTGTTTTAATCAAAAAACGTAAAAAGATTCAAATTAAATTCAATTATGGAATTATAAAAGCATTTAAAGCGAGTATTAAGGATTTTATAGGCATGAGTGACTATAAATGAACATTTCTTGACAACGGATGGCTTTTGCTCCACGTTTCCCGAGGCAAACAATCAATTACAATCTGTTTTAATAAAAAAATGTAAAAACAATTCAAAATAAATTCAATAATGGGATTATAAAAGTATTTAAACCGAGTAATAAGGCTTTTCTAGGCATGAGTGACTATAAATGATCTTTTCCTGACAATGGATGGCTTTCGCTCCACGTTTCCCGAGCCAAACAATCAATTACAATCTGTTTTAATCAAAAAATGCAAAAACAATTCAAAATAAATTCAATAATGGGATTATAAAAGTATTTAAACCGAGTAATAAGGCTTTTCTAGACATGAGTGACTATAAATGATCTTTTCCTGACAATGGATGGCTTTCGCTCCACGTTTCCCGAGGCAAACAATCAATTACAATCTGTTTTAATCAAAAAATGTAAAAACAATTCAAAATAAATTCAATAATGGGATTATAAAAGTATTTAAACCGAGTAATAAGGCTTTTCTAGGCATGAGTGACTATAAATGATCTTTTCTTGACAATGGATGGCTTTCGCTCCACGTTTCACGAGATAAACAATCAATTACAATCTGTTTTAATGAAAAATGTTAAAAAAAATTCAAAATAAATTCAAAAATGGGATTATTAAAGCATTTAAACCAAGTAATAAGGCTTTTCTAGACATGAGTGACTATAAATGAGCTTTTCTTGACAATAGATGGCTTTCGCTCCATATTTCCCGAGGTAAACAATCAATTACAATCTGTTTTAATCAAAAAATGTTAAAAAAAATTCAAAATAAATTCAATAATGGTATTATAAAAGCATTTAAACCGAGTAATAAGGCTTTTCTAGTTATGAGTGACTCTAAATGATCTTTTGTTGACAATGGATGGCTTTCGCTCCACGTTTCCAGAGGCAAACAATCAATTACAATCTCTTTTAATCAAAAAATGTAAAAACATTTCAAAATAAATTCAATAATGGGATTATAAAAGCATTTAAACCGAGTAATAAGGCTTTTCTAGGCATGAGTGACTATAAATGATCTTTTCTTCACAATGGATGGCTTTCGCTTCACGTTTCTCGAGGTAAATAATCAATTACATTTTGTTTTAATCAAAAAATATAAAAAGATTCAAATTAAATTCAATTATGGAATTATATAAGCATTTAAAGCGAGTATTGATGGCTTTCGCTTCACGTTTCTCGAGGTAAATATTCAATTACATTTTGTTTTAATCAAAAAATGTAAAAAGATTCAAATTAAATTCAATTATGGAATTATAAAAGCATTTAAAGCGAGTATTAAGGATTTTATAGGCATGAGTTAGTATAAATGAACTTTTCTTGACAATGGATGGCTTTTGCTCCACGTTTCCCGAGGCAAACAATCGATTACAATCTGTTTTAATAAAAAAATGTAAAAACAATTCAAAATATTTAGTTCAATAATGGGATTATAAAAGTATTTAAACCGAGTAATAAGGCTTTTCTAGGCATGAGTGACTATAAATGATCTTTTCTTGACAATGGATGGCTTTCGCTCCACGTTTCCCGAGATAAACAATCAATTACAATCTGTTTTAATCAAAAATGTTAAAAAAAATTCAAAATAAATTCAAAAATGGGATTATTAAAGCATTTAAACCAAGTAATAAGGCTTTTCTAGGCATGAGTGACTATAAATGAGCTTTTCTTGACAATAGATGGCTTTCGCTCCATGTTTCCCGAGGTAAACAATCAATTACAATCTGTTTTAATCAAAAAATGTTAAAAAAAATTCAAAATAAATTCAATAATGGGATTATAAAAGCATTTAAACCGAGTAATAAGGCTTTTCTAGTTATGAGTGACTCTAAATGATCTTTTCTTGACAATGGATGGCTTTTGCTCCACGTTTCCAGAGGCAAACAATCAATTACAATCTCTTTTAATCAAAAAATGTAAAAACATTTCAAAATAAATTCAATAATGGGATTATAAAAGCATTTAAACCGAGTAATAAGGCTTTTCTAGGCATGAGTGACTATAAATGATCTTTTCTTCACAATGGATGGCTTTCGCTCCACGTTTCCCGAGATAAACAATCAATTACAATCTGTTTTAATCAAAATATGTAAAAACAATTCAAAATAAATTCAATAATGGGATTATAAAAGCATTTAAACCGAGTAATAAGGCTTTTCTAGGCATGAGTGACTATAAATGATCTTTTCTTGACAATAGATGGCTTTCGCTTCACGTTTCTCGAGGTAAATAATCAATTACATTTTGTTTTAATCAAAAAATGTAAACAGATTCAAATTAAATTCAATTATGGAATTATAAAAGCATTTAAAGCGAGTATTAAGGATTTTATAGGCATGAGTGAGTATAAATGAACTTTTCTTGACAATGGATGGCTTTTGCTCCACGTTTCTCGAGGCAAACAATCGATTACAATCTGTTTTAATAAAAAAATGTAAAAACAATTTAAAATAAATTCAATAATGGGATTATAAAAGCATTTAAACCGAGTAATAAGGCTTTTCTCGGCATGAGTGACTATAAATGATCTTTTCTTGACAATGGATGGCTTTCGCTTCACGTTTCTCGAGGTAAATAATCAATTACATTTTGTTTTAATCAAAAAATGTAAAAAGATTCAAATTAAATTCAATTATGGAATTATAAAAGCATTTAAAGCGAGTATTAAGGATTTTATAGGCATGAGTGAGTATAAATGAACTTTTCTTGACAATGGATGGCTTTTGCTCCACGTTTTCCGAGGCAAACAATCGATTACAATCTGTTTTAATAAAAAAATATAAAAACAATTCAAAATAAATTCAATAATGGGATTATAAAAGCATTTAAACCCGAGTAATAAGGCTTTTCTAGGCATGAGTGACTATAAATGATCTTTTCTTGACAATGGATGGCTTTCGCTTCACGTTTCTCGAGCTAAATAATCAATTACATTTTGTTTTAATCAAAAAACGTAAAAAGATTCAAATTAAATTCAATTATGGAATTATAAAAGCATTTAAAGCGAGTATTAAGGATTTTATAGGCATGAGTGACTATAAATGAACATTTCTTGACAACGGATGGCTTTTGCTCCACGTTTCCCGAGGCAAACAATCAATTACAATCTGTTTTAATCAAAAAATGTAAAAACAATTCAAAATAAATTCAATAATGGGATTATAAAAGTATTTAAACCGAGTAATAAGGCTTTTCTAGGCATGAGTGACTATAAATGATCTTTTCTTGACAATGGATGGCTTTCGCTCCACGTTTCCCGAGCCAAACAATCAATTACAATATGTTTTAATCAAAAAATGTAAAAAGAATTCAAAATAAATTCAATAATGGGATTATAAAAGTATTTAAACCGAGTAATAAGGCTTTTCTAGGCATGAGTGACTATAAATGATCTTTTCCTGACAATGGATGGCTTTCGCTCCACGTTTCCCGAGGCAAACAATCAATTACAATCTGTTTTAATCAAAAAATGTAAAAACAATTAAAAATAAATTCAATAATGGGATTATAAAAGCATTTAAACCGAGTAATAAGGCTTTTCTAGGCATGAGTGACTATAAATGATCTTTTCCTGACAATGGATGGCTTTTGCTCCACGTTTCCCGAGGCAAACAATCGATTACAATCTGTTTTAATAAAAAAATGTAAAAATAATTCAAAATAAATTCAATAATGGGATTATAAAAGCATTTAAACCCGAGTAATAAGGCTTTTCTAGGCATGAGTGACTATAAATGATCTTTTCTTGACAATGGATGGCTTTCGCTTCACGTTTCTCGAGCTAAATAATCAATTACATTTTGTTTTAATCAAAAAACGTAAAAAGATTCAAATTAAATTCAATTATGGAATTATAAAAGCATTTAAAGCGAGCATTAAGGATTTTATAGGCATGAGTGACTATAAATGAACTTTTCTTGACAACGGATGGCTTTTGCTCCACGTTTCCCGAGGCAAACAATCAATTACAATCTGTTTTAATCAAAAAATGTAAAAACAATTCAAAATAAATTCAATAATGGGATTATAAAAGTATTTAAACCGAGTAATAAGGCTTTTCTAGGCATGAGTGACTATAAATGATCTTTTCTTGACAATGGATGGCTTTCGCTCCACGTTTCACGAGATAAACAATCAATTACAATCTGTTTTAATCAAAAATGTTAAAAAAAATTCAAAATAAATTCAAAAATGGGATTATTAAAGCATTTAAACCAAGTAATAAGGCTTTTCTAGGCATGAGTGACTATAAATGAGCTTTTCTTGACAATAGATGGCTTTCGCTCCATGTTTCCCGAGGTAAACAATCAATTACAATCTGTTTTAATCAAAAAATGTTAAAAAAAATTTAAAATAAATTCAATAATGGGATTATAAAAGCATTTAAACCGAGTAATAAGGCTTTTCTAGTTATGAGTGACTCTAAATGATCTTTTCTTGACAATGGATGGCTTTTGCTCCACGTTTCCAGAGGCAAACAATCAATTACAATCTCTTTTAATCAAAAAATGTAAAAACATTTCAAAATAAATTCAATAATGGGATTATAAAAGCATTTAAACCGAGTAATAAGGCTTTTCTAGGCATGAGTGACTATAAATGATCTTTTCTTCACAATGGATGGCTTTCGCTCCACGTTTCCCGAGATAAACAATCAATTACAATCTGTTTTAATCAAAATATGTAAAAACAATTCAAAATAAATTCAATAATGGGATTATAAAAGCATTTAAACCGAGTAATAAGGCTTTTCTAGGCATGAGTGACTATAAATGATCTTTTCTTGACAATAGATGGCTTTCGCTTCACGTTTCTCGAGGTAAATAATCAATTACATTTTGTTTTAATCAAAAAATGTAAACAGATTCAAATTAAATTCAATTATGGAATTATAAAAGCATTTAAAGCGAGTATTAAGGATTTTATAGGCATGAGTGAGTATAAATGAACTTTTCTTGACAATGGATGGCTTTTGCTCCACGTTTCTCGAGGCAAACAATCGATTACAATCTGTTTTAATAAAAAAATGTAAAAACAATTTAAAATAAATTCAATAATGGGATTATAAAAGCATTTAAACCGAGTAATAAGGCTTTTCTCGGCATGAGTGACTATAAATGATCTTTTCTTGACAATGGATGGCTTTCGCTTCACGTTTCTCGAGGTAAATAATCAATTACATTTTGTTTTAATCAAAAAATGTAAAAAGATTCAAATTAAATTCAATTATGGAATTATAAAAGCATTTAAAGCGAGTATTAAGGATTTTATAGGCATGAGTGAGTATAAATGAACTTTTCTTGACAATGGATGGCTTTTGCTCCACGTTTTCCGAGGCAAACAATCGATTACAATCTGTTTTAATAAAAAAATATAAAAACAATTCAAAATAAATTCAATAATGGGATTATAAAAGCATTTAAACCCGAGTAATAAGGCTTTTCTAGGCATGAGTGACTATAAATGATCTTTTCTTGACAATGGATGGCTTTCGCTTCACGTTTCTCGAGCTAAATAATCAATTACATTTTGTTTTAATCAAAAAACGTAAAAAGATTCAAATTAAATTCAATTATGGAATTATAAAAGCATTTAAAGCGAGTATTAAGGATTTTATAGGCATGAGTGACTATAAATGAACATTTCTTGACAACGGATGGCTTTTGCTCCACGTTTCCCGAGGCAAACAATCAATTACAATCTGTTTTAATCAAAAAATGTAAAAACAATTCAAAATAAATTCAATAATGGGATTATAAAAGTATTTAAACCGAGTAATAAGGCTTTTCTAGGCATGAGTGACTATAAATGATCTTTTCTTGACAATGGATGGCTTTCGCTCCACGTTTCCCGAGCCAAACAATCAATTACAATATGTTTTAATCAAAAAATGTAAAAAGAATTCAAAATAAATTCAATAATGGGATTATAAAAGTATTTAAACCGAGTAATAAGGCTTTTCTAGGCATGAGTGACTATAAATGATCTTTTCCTGACAATGGATGGCTTTCGCTCCACGTTTCCCGAGGCAAACAATCAATTACAATCTGTTTTAATCAAAAAATGTAAAAACAATTAAAAATAAATTCAATAATGGGATTATAAAAGCATTTAAACCGAGTAATAAGGCTTTTCTAGGCATGAGTGACTATAAATGATCTTTTCCTGACAATGGATGGCTTTTGCTCCACGTTTCCCGAGGCAAACAATCGATTACAATCTGTTTTAATAAAAAAATGTAAAAATAATTCAAAATAAATTCAATAATGGGATTATAAAAGCATTTAAACCCGAGTAATAAGGCTTTTCTAGGCATGAGTGACTATAAATGATCTTTTCTTGACAATGGATGGCTTTCGCTTCACGTTTCTCGAGGTAAATAATCAATTACATTTTGTTTTAATCAAAAAACGTAAAAAGATTCAAATTAAATTCAATTATGGAATTATAAAAGCATTTAAAGCGAGCATTAAGGATTTTATAGGCATGAGTGACTATAAATGAACTTTTCTTGACAACGGATGGCTTTTGCTCCACGTTTCCCGAGGCAAACAATCAATTACAATCTGTTTTAATCAAAAAATGTAGAAACAATTCAAAATAAATTCAATAATGGGATTATAAAAGTATTTAAACCGAGTAATAAGGCTTTTCTAGGCATGAGTGACTATAAATGATCTTTTCTTGACAATGGATGGCTTTCGCTCCACGTTTCACGAGATAAACAATCAATTACAATCTGTTTTAATCAAAAATGTTAAAAAAAATTCAAAATAAATTCAAAAATGGGATTATTAAAGCATTTAAACCAAGTAATAAGGCTTTTCTAGGCATGAGTGACTATAAATGAGCTTTTCTTGACAATAGATGGCTTTCGCTCCATGTTTCCCGAGGTAAACAATCAATTACAATCTGTTTTAATCAAAAAATGTTAAAAAAAATTTAAAATAAATTCAATAATGGGATTATAAAAGCATTTAAACCGAGTAATAAGGCTTTTCTAGTTATGAGTGACTCTAAATGATCTTTTCTTGACAATGGATGGCTTTCGCTCCACGTTTCCAGAGGCAAACAATCAATTACAATCTCTTTTAATCAAAAAATGTAAAAACATTTCAAAATAAATTCAATAATGGGATTATAAAAGCATTTAAACCGAGTAATAAGGCTTTTCTAGGCATGAGTGACTATAAATGATCTTTTCTTCACAACGGATGGCTTTCGCTTCACGTTTCTCGAGGTAAATAATCAATTACATTTTGTTTTAATCAAAAAATATAAAAAGATTCAAATTAAATTCAATTATGGAATTATAAAAGCATTTAAAGCGAGTATTGATGGCTTTCGCTTCACGTTTCTCGAGGTAAATAATCAATTACATTTTGTTTTAATCAAAAAATGTAAAAAGATTCAAATTAAATTCAATTATGGAATTATAAAAGCATTTAAAGCGAGTATTAAGGATTTTATAGGCATGAGTGACTATAAATGAACTTTTCTTGACAATGGATGGCTTTTGCTCCACGTTTCCCGAGGCAAACAATCAATTACAATCTGTTTTAATCAAAAAATGTAAAAACAATTCAAAAGAAATTCAATAATGGGATTATAAAAGTATTTAAACCGAGTAATAAGGCTTTTCTAGGCATGAGTGACTATAAATGATCTTTTCTTGACAATGGATGGCTTTCGCTCCATGTTTTCCGAGGTAAACAATCAATTACAATCTGTTTTACTCAAAAAATGTAAAAAAAAAATTCAAAATAAATTCAATAATGGGATTATTAAAGCATTTAAACCGAGTCATAAGGCTTTTCTAAGCATGAGTGACTATAAATGATCTTTTCTTGACAATGGATGGCTTTTGCTCCACGTTTCCCGAGGCAAACAATCAATTACAATCTGTTTTAGTCAAAAAATGTAAAAACAATTCAAAATAAATTCAATAATGGGATTATAAAAGTATTTAAACCGAGTAATAAGGCTTTTCTAGGCATGAGTGACTATAAATGATCTTTTCTTGACAATGGATGGATTTCGCTCCATGTTTCCCGAGGTAAACAATCAATTACAATCTGTTTTACTCAAAAAATGTAAAAAAAAAATTCAAAATAAATTCAATAATGGGATTATTAAAGCATTTAAACCGAGTCATAAGGCTTTTCTAAGCATGAGTGACTATAAATGATCTTTTCTTGACAATGGATGGCTTTCGCTCCACGTTTCCCGAGATAAACAATCAATTACAATCTGTTTTAATCAAAAATGTAAAAATAATTCAAAATAAATTCAATAATGGGATTATAAAAGCATTTAAACCGAGTAATAAGGCTTTTCTAGGCATGAGTGACTATAAATGATCTTTTCTTGACAATGGATGGCTTTCGCTCCACGTTTCCCGAGGCAAACAATCAATTACAATCTGTTTTAATCAAAAAATGTAAAAAGAATTCAAAATAAATTCAATAATGGGATTATAAAAGCATTTAAACCGAGTAATAAGGCTTTTCTAGGCATGAGTGACTATAAATGATCTTTTCTTGACAATGGATGGCTTTCGCTCCACGTTGCCCGAGATAAACAATCAATTACAATCTGTTTTAATCAAAAATGTTAAAAAAAATTCAAAATAAATTCAATAATGGGATTATAAAAGCATTTAATCCAAGTAATAAGGCTTTTCTAGGCATGAGTGACTATAAATGAGCTTTTCTTGACAATAGATGGCTTTCGCTCCATGTTTCCTGAGGTAAACAATCAATTACAATCTTTTTTAATAAAAAGATGTTAAAAAAAAATTCAGAATAAATTCAATAATGGGATTATAAAAGCATTTAAACCGAGCAATAAGGCTTTTCTAGTTATGGGTGACTCTAAATGATATTTTCTTGACAATGGATGGCTTTTGCTCCACGTTTCCAGAGGCAAACAATCAATTACAATCTCTTTTAATCAAAAAATGTAAAAACATTTCAAAATAAATTCAATAATGGGATTATAAAAGTATTTAAACCGAGTAATAAGGCTTTTCTAGGCATGAGTGACTATAAATGATCTTTTCTTGACAATGGATGGCTTTCGCTTCACGTTTCTCGAGGTAAATAATCAATTACATTTTGTTTTAATCAAAAAATGTAAAAAGATTCAAATTAAATTCAATTATGGAATTATAAAAGCATTTAAAGCGAGTATTAAGGATTTTATAGGCATGAGTGACTATAAATGAACTTTTCTTGACAATGGATGGCTTTTGCTCCACGTTTCCCGAGGCAAACAATCAATTACAATCTGTTTTAATCAAAAAATGTAAAAACAACTCAAAAGAAATTCAATAATGGGATTATAAAAGTATTTAAACCGAGTAATAAGGCTTTTCTAGGCATGAGTGACTATAAATGATCTTTTCTTGACAATGGATGGCTTTCGCTCCACGTTTCACGAGATAAACAATCAATTACAATCTGTTTTACTCAAAAAATGTAAAAAAAAAATTCAAAATAAATTCAATAATGGGATTATTAAAGCATTTAAACCGAGTCATAAGGCTTTTCTAAGCATGAGTGACTATAAATGATCTTTTCTTGACAATGGATGGCTTTTGCTCCACGTTTCCCGAGGCAAACAATCAATTACTATCTGTTTTAGTCAAAAAATGTAAAAACAATTCAAAATAAATTCAATAATGGGATTATAAAAGTATTTAAACCGAGTAATAAGGCTTTTCTAGGCATGAGTGACTATAAATGATCTTTTCTTGACAATGGATGGATTTCGCTCCATGTTTCCCGAGGTAAACAATCAATTACAATCTGTTTTACTCAAAAAATGTAAAAAAAAAATTCAAAATAAATTCAATAATGGGATTATTAAAGCATTTAAACCGAGTCATAAGGCTTTTCTAAGCATGAGTGACTATAAATGATCTTTTCTTGACAATGGATGGCTTTTGCTCCACGTTTCCCGAGGCAAACAATCAATTACAATCTGTTTTAATCAAAAAATGTAAAAACAATTCAAAAGAAATTCAATAATGGGATTATAAAAGTATTTAAACCGAGTAATAAGGCTTTTCTAGGCATGAGTGACTATAAATGATCTTTTCTTGACAATGGATGGCTTTCGCTCCACGTTTCCCGAGGTAAACAATCAATTACAATCTGTTTTACTCAAAAAATGCAAAAAAAAAATTCAAAATAAATTCAAAAATGGGATTATTAAAGCATTTAAACCGAGTCATAAGGCTTTTCTAAGCATGAGTGACTATAAATGATCTTTTCTTGACAATGGATGGCTTTCGCTCCACGTTTCTCGAGATAAACAATCAATTACAATCTGTTTTAATCAAAAATGTAAAAACAATTCAAAATAAATTCAATAATGGGATTATAAAAGCATTTAAACCGAGTAATAAGGCTTTTCTAGGCATGAGTGACTATAAATGATCTTTTCTTGACAATGGATGGCTTTCGCTCCACGTTTCCCAAGGCAAACAATCAATTACAATCTGTTTTAATCAAAATATGTAAAAACAATTCAAAATAAATTCAATAATGGGATTATAAAAGCATTTAAACCGAGTAATAAGGCTTTTCTAGGCATGAGTGACTATAAATGATCTTTTCTTGACAATGGATGGCTTTCGCTCCACGTTGCCCGAGATAAACAGTCAATTACAATCTGTTTTAATCAAAAATGTTAAAAAAAATTCAAAATAAATTCAATAATGGGATTATAAAAGCATTTAAACCAAGTAATAAGGCTTTTCTAGGCATGAGTGACTATAAATGAGCTTTTCTTGACAATAGATGGCTTTCGCTCCATGTTTCCTGAGGTAAACAATCAATTACAATCTGTTTTAATAAAAAATTGTTAAAAAAAATTCAAAATAAATTCAATAATGGGATTATAACAGCATTTAAACCGAGTAATAAGGCTTTTCTAGTTATGGGTGACTCTAAATGATCTTTTCTTGACAATGGATGGCTTTTGCTCCACGTTTCCAGAGGCAAACAATCAATTACAATCTCTTTTAATCAAAAAATTTAAAAACATTTCAAAATAAATTCAATAATGGGATTATAAAAGCATTTAAACCGAGTAATAAGGCTTTTCTAGGCATGAGTGACTATAAATGATCTTTTCTTGACAATGGATGGCTTTCGCTCCACGTTTCCCGAGATAAACAATCAATTACAATCTGTTTTAATCAAAAATGTAAAAAAAATTCAAAATAAATTCAATAATGGGATTATAAAAGCATTTAAACCGAGTAATAAGGCTTTTCTAGGCATGAGTGACTATAAATGATCTTTTCTTGACAATGGATGGGTTTCGCTCCACGTTTCCCGAGATAAACAAGCAATTACAATCTGTTTTAATCAAAAATGTAAAAAAAATTTAAAATAAATTCAATAATGGGATTATAAAACATTTAAACCGAGTAATAAGGCTTTTCTAGGCATGAGTGACTATAAAGGATCTTTTCTTGACAATGGATGGCTTTCGCTTCACGTTTCTCGAGGTAAATAATCAATTACATTTTTTTTTAATCAAAAAATGTAAAAAGATTCAAATAAAATTCAATTATGGAATTATAAAAGCATTTAAAGCGAGTATTAAGGATTTTATAAGCATGAGTGACTATAAATGAACTTTTCTTAACAATTGATGGCTTTTGCTCCACGTTTCCCTAGGCAAAGAATAAATTACAATCTGTTTTAATCAAAAAATGTAAAAACAATTCAAAAGAAATTCAATAATGGGATTATAAAAATATTTAAACCGAGTAATAAGGCTTTTCTAGGCATGAGTGACTATAAATGATCTTTTCTTGACAATGGATGGCTTTCGCTCCATGTTTCCCGAGGTAAACAATCAATTACAGACTGTTTTACTCAAAAAATGTAAAAAAAAATTCAAAATAAATTAAATAATGGGATTATTAAAGCATTTAAACCGAGTCATAAGGCTTTTCTAAGCATGAGTGACTATAAATGATCTTTTCTTGACAATGGATGGCTTTCGCTCCACGTTTCCCGAGATAAACAATGAATTACAATCTGTTTTAATCAAAAATGTAAAAATAATTCAAAATAAGTTCAATAATGGGATTATAAAAGCATTTAAACCGAGTAATAAGGCTTTTCTAGGCATGAGTGACTATAAATGATATTTTCTTGACAATGGATGGCTTTCGCTTCACGTTTCTCGAGGTAAATAATCAATTACATTTTGTTTTAATCAAAAAATGTAAAAAGATTCAAATTAAATTCAATTATGGAATTATAAAAGCATTTAAAGCGAGTATTAAGGATTTTATAGGCATGAGTGACTATAAATGAACTTTTCTTGACAATGGATGGCTTTTGCTCCACGTTTCCCGAGGCAAACAATCAATTACAATCTGTTTTAATCAAAAAATGTAAAAACAATTCAAAATAAATTCAATAATGGGATTATAAAAGTATTTAAACAGAGTAATAAGGCTTTTCTAGGCATGAGTGACTATAAATGATCTTTTCTTGACAATGGATGGCTTTCGCTCCATGTTTCCCGAGGTAAACAATCAATTACAATCTGTTTTACTCAAAAAATGTAAAAAAAAAATTCAAAATAAATTCAAAAATGGGATTATTAAAGCATTTAAACCGAGTCATAAGGCTTTTCTAAGCATGAGTGACTATAAATGATCTTTTCTTGACAATGGATGGCTTTCGCTCCACGTTTCCCGAGATAAACAATGAATTACAATCTGTTTTAATCAAAAATGTAAAAATAATTCAAAATAAATTCAATAATGGGATTATAAAAGCATTTAAACCGAGTAATAAGGCTTTTCTAGGCATGAGTGACTATAAATTATCTTTTCTTGACAATGGATGGCTTTCGCTTCACGTTTCTCGAGGTAAATAATCAATTACATTTTGTTTTAATCAAAAAATGTAAAAAGATTCAAATTAAATTCAATTATGGAATTATAAAAGCATTTAAAGCGAGTATTAAGGATTTTATAGGCATGAGTGACTATAAATGAACTTTTCTTGACAATGGATGGCTTTTGCTCCACGTTTCCCGAGGCAAAGAATCAATTACAATCTGTTTTAATCAAAAAATGTAAAAACAATTCAAAAGAAATTCAATAATGGGATTATAAAAGTATTTAAACCGAGTAATAAGGCTTTTCTAGGCATGAGTGACTATAAATGATCTTTTCTTGACAATGGATGGCTTTCGCTCCATGTTTCCCGAGGTAAACAATCAATTACAATCTGTTTTACTCAAAAAATGTAAAAAAAAAAATTCAAAATAAATTCAATAATGGGATTATTAAAGCATTTAAACCGAGTCATAAGGCTTTTCTAAGCATGAGTGACTATAAATGATCTTTTCTTGACAATGGATGGCTTTCGCTCCACGTTTTCCGAGATAAACAATGAATTACAATCTGTTTTAATCAAAAATATAAAAATAATTCAAAATAAATTGAATAATGGGATTATAAAAGCATTTAAACCGAGTAATAAGGCTTTTCTAGGCATGAGTGACTATAAATGATCTTTTCTTGACAATGGATGGCTTTCGCTCCACGTTTCCCGAGACAAACAATCAATTACAATCTGTTTTAATCAAATATGTAAAAAAAATTCAAAATAAATTCAATAATGGGATTATAAAAGCATTTAAACCGAGTAATAAGGCTTTTCTAGGCATGAGTGACTATAAATGATCTTTTCTTGACAATGGATGGCTTTCGCTTCACGTTTCTCGAGGTAAATAATCAATTACATTTTGTTTTAATCAAAAATTGTAAAAAGATTCAAATTAAATTCAATTATGGAATTATAAAAGCATTTAAAGCGAGTATCAAGGATTTTATAGGCATGAGTGACTATAAATGAACTTTTCTTGACAATGGATGGCTTTTGCTCCACGTTTCCCGAGGCAAACAATCGATTACAATCTGTTTTAATAAAAAAATGTAAAAATAATTCAAAATAAATTCAATAATGGGATTATAAAAGCATTTAAACCGAGTAATAAGGCTTTTCTAGGCATGAGTGACTATAAATGATCTTTTCTTGACAATGGATGGCTTTCGCTTCACGTTTCTCGAGGTAAATAATCAATTACATTTTGTTTTAATCAAAAAATGTAAAAAGATTCAAATTAAATTCAATTATGGAATTATAAAAGCATTTAAAGCGAGTATTAAGGATTTTATAGGCATGAGTGACTATAAATGAACTTTTCTTGACAATGGATGGCTTTTGCTCCACGTTTCCCGAGGCAAACAATCAATTACAATCTATTTTAATAAAAAAATGTAAAAACAATTCAAAATAAATTCAATAATGGGATTATAAAAGTATTTAAACCAAGTAATAAGGCTTTTCTAGGCATGAGTGACTATAAATGATCTTTTCTTGACAATGGATGGCTTTCGCTCCATGTTTCCCGAGGTAAACAATCAATTACAATCTGTTTTACTCAAAAAATGTAAAAAAAAAATTCAAAATAAATTCAATAATGGGATTATTAAAGCATTTAAACCGAGTCATAAGGCTTTTCTAAGCATAAGTGACTATAAATGATCTTTTCTTGACAATGGATGGCTTTTGCTCCACGTTTCCCGAGGCAAACAATCAATTACAATCTGTTTTAGTCAAAAAATGTAAAAACAATTCAAAATAAATTCAATAATGGGATTATAAAAGTATTTAAACCGAGTAATAAGGCTTTTCTAGGCATGAGTGACTATAAATGATCTTTTCTTGACAATGGATGGCTTTCGCTTCACGTTTCTCGAGGTAAATAATCAATTACATTTTGTTTTAATCAAAAAATGTAAAAAGATTCAAATTAAATTCAATTATGGAATTGTAAAAGCATTTAAAGCGAGTATGAAGGATTTTATAGGCATGAGTGACTATAAATGAACTTTTCTTAACAATGGATGGCTTTTGCTCCACGTTTCCCTAGGCAAAGAATAAATTACAATCTGTTTTAATAAAAAAATGTAAAAACAATTCAAAAGAAATTCAATAATGGGATTATAAAAGTATTTAAACCGAGTAATAAGGCTTTTCTAGGCATGAGTGACTATAAATGATCTTTTCTTGACAATGGATGGCTTTCACTCCATGTTTCCCGAGGTAAACAATCAATTACAGACTGTTTTACTCAAAAAATGTAAAAAAAAATTCAAAATAAATTAAATAATGGGATTATTAAAGCATTTAAACCGAGTCATAAGGCTTTTCTAAGCATGAGTGACTATAAATGATCTTTTCTTGACAATGGATGGCTTTCGCTCCACGTTTCCCGAGATAAACAATGAATTACAATCTGTTTTAATCAAAAATGTAAAAATAATTCAAAATAAATTCAATAATGGGATTATAAAAGCATTTAAACCGAGTAATAAGGCTTTTCTAGGCATGAGTGACTATAAATGATCTTTTCTTGACAATGGATGGCTTTCGCTCCACGTTGCCCGAGATAAACAGTCAATTACAATCTGTTTTAATCAAAAATGTTAAAAAAAATTCAAAATAAATTCAATAATGGGATTATAAAAGCATTTAAACCAAGTAATAAGGCTTTTCTAGGCATGAGTGACTATAAATGAGCTTTTCTTGACAATAGATGGCTTTCGCTCCATGTTTCCTGAGGTAAACAATCAATTACAATCTGTTTTAATAAAAAATTGTTAAAAAAAATTCAAAATAAATTCAATAATGGGATTATGACAGCATTTAAACCGAGTAATAAGGCTTTTCTAGTTATGGGTGACTCTAAATGATCTTTTCTTGACAATGGATGGCTTTTGCTCCACGTTTCCAGAGGCAAACAATCAATTACAATCTCTTTTAATCAAAAAATTTAAAAACATTTCAAAATAAATTCAATAATGGGATTATAAAAGCATTTAAACCGAGTAATAAGGCTTTTCTAGGCATGAGTGACTATAAATGATCTTTTCTTGACAATGGAT
>NW_028291733.1:0-2500 GCF_053813885.1 Theobroma cacao | reverse complement strand
TTGGCTGCTGGCTGGCAGCGGCATCGGCACCGAGCACGGGCTGTGTGCCAGGCAGCAGCAGAAGCGAGACCGACCTTGGCCGCTGGCAGGCAACAGCAGCGTCGGCACCAAGCACGGGCTGTGCGGTGCCCGGCTGCGGCAGAGGCACCGAGCCCGGGCTGTGTGCCAGGCAGCAGCAGCAGCAAGACCGACCTTCCAGCGGCACCAAGCTCGGGCTGTGTGGTGCAAGGCAGCAGCAAGGCCGACCCTTGGCTGCTGGCAGGCAGCAGCATCGGCACCAAGCTCGGCCCGTGTGCCAGGCATCAGCGGCAGCGAGGCCGACCTTGGCTGCTGGCTGGCAGCGGCATCGGCACCGAGCACGGGCTGTGTGCCAGGCAGCAGCAGAAGCGAGACCGACCTTGGCCGCTGCCAAGCAACAGCAGCATCGGCACCAAGCTCGGGCTATGTGGTGCCCGGCTGCGGCAGAGGCACCAAGCCCGGGCTGTGTGCCAGGCAGCAGCATCGGCACCAAGCTGGGGCTGTGTGCCAGGCAGCAGCATCGGCACCAAGCTGGGGCTGTGTGCCAGGCATCAGCAGCAGCAAGGCCGACCTTGGCTGCGGGCAGGCAGCAGCAGCGGCACCAAGCTCGGGCTGTGTGGTGCCAGGCAGCAGCAAGGCCGACCCTTGGCTGCTGGCAGGCAGCAGCATCGGCACCAAGCTATGCCCGTGTGCCAGGCATCAGCGGCAGCGAGGCCGACCTTGGCTGCTGGCTGGCAGCGGCATCGGCACCAAGCACGGGCTGTGTGCCAGGCAGCAGCAGAAGCGAGACCGACCTTGGCCGCTGCCAGGCAACAGCAGCATCGGCACCAAGCTCGGGCTGTGTGCCAGGCATCAGCGGCAGCAAGACCGACCCTTGGCCGCTGGCTGGCAGCAGCAGCGGCACCAAGCTCGAGCCATGTGGTGCCAGGCAGCAGCGGCAGCAAGGCCGACCTTGGCCGCTGGCAGGCAGCAGCAGCGGCACCAAGGTCGGGCTATGTGGTGCCAGGCAGCAGCAGCAGCAAGGCCGACCTTGGCCGCTGGAGGGCAGCAGCAGCGGCACCAAGCTCGGGCTGTGTGCCAGGCATCAGCAGCGGCAAGACCGACCCTTGGCTGCTGGCTGGCAGCAGCAGCGGCACCAAGCTCGGGCTATGTGGTGCCAGGCAGCAGCAAAGCCGACCCTTGGCCGCTGGAAGGCAGCGGCAGCGGCACCAAGCTCGGGCTGCCTGCCAGGCAGCAGCAGCAGCAAGACCGACCTTCCAGCGGCACCAAGCTCGGGCTATGTGGTGCCAGGCAGCAGCAGCAGCAGCAAGGCCGACCTTGGCTGCTGGCAGGCAGCAGCAGCGGCACCAAGCTCGGGCTGTGTGCCAGGCAGCAGCAGCAGCAGCAAGGCAGACCCTTGGCCGCTGGCAGGGAGCGGCATCGGCACCGAGCTCGGGCTGTGTGCCAGGCACCAGCAGCTGCAAGACCGACCCTTGGCTGCTGGCTGGCAGCAGCAGCGGCACCAAGCTCGGGCTCTGTGGTGCCAGGCAGCAGCAAAGCCGACCCTTGGCCGCTGGCAGGGAGCGGCATCGGCACCGAGCTCGGGCTGTGTGCCAGGCATCAGCAGCGGCAAGACCGACCCTTGGCTGCTGGCTGGCAGCAGCAGCGGCACCAAGCTCGGGCCCTGTGGTGCCAGCCAGCAGCAAAGCCGACCCTTGGCCGCTGGAAGGCAGCAGCAGCGGCACCAAGCTCGGGCTCTGTGGTGCCAGCCAGCAGCAGCAGCAAGACCGACCTTGGCTGCTGGCAGGCAGCAGCAAGGCCGACCCTTGGCCGCTGGCAGGGAGCGGCATCGGCACCGAGCTCGGGCTGTGTGCCAGGCATCAGCAGCTGCAAGACCGACCCTTGGCTGCTGGCTGGCAGCAGCAACGGCACCGAGCTCGGGCTCTGCGGTGCCAGGCAGCAGCAAAGCCGACCCTTGGCCGCTGGCTGGCAGCGGCATCGGCACCGAGCACGGGCTGTGTGCCAGGCAGCAGCAGAAGCGAGACCGACCTTGGCCGCTGGCAGGCAGCGGCAGCGGCAATCGGAACCCCCGGGTGGCTCCCCCTAAAGGATGGAGGGGCGGGGGGGGGGGGGACGAATCGGAGCGACAAAGGGCTGAATCTCAGTGGATCGTGGCAGCAAGGCCACTCTGCCACTTACAATACCCCGTCGCGTATTTAAGTCGTCTGCAAAGGATTCTACCCGCCGCTCGGTGGGAATTGCGCTCCAAGGAGGCCCGCGCGGCTCGTCCGCCGCGGGGGCTGCACCTACGACACGTGCCCTTGGGGGCCGAGGGCCCCTACTGCGGGTCGGCAATCGGGCGGCGGGGCGGGTGCGTCGCTTCTAGCCCGGATTCTGACTTAGAGGCGTTCAGTCATAATCCAGCGCACGGTAGCTTCGCGCCACTGGCTTTTCAACCAAACGCGATGACCAATTGTGCGAATCAACGGTTCCTCTCGTACTA
>NW_028291728.1:35000-40000 GCF_053813885.1 Theobroma cacao | reverse complement strand
GCGACCTTGGCTGCGGGCAGGCAGCAGCATCGGCACCAAGCTCGGGCTGTGTGCCAGCCATCGGCAGCAGCAAGGGCGACCTTGGCTGCGGGCAGGCAGCAGCAGCGGCACCAAGCTCGGGCTGTGTGGTGCCAGACCCTTGGCTGGTGGCAGGCAGCAGCATCGGCACCAAGCTCGGGCTGTGTGCCAGCCATCGGCAGCAGCAAGGCCGACCTTGGCTGCGGGCAGGCAGCAGCAGCGGCACCAAGCTCGGGCTGTGTGGTGCCAGGCAGCAGCAAGGCCGACCCTTGGCTGCTGGCAGGCAGCAGCATCGGCACCAAGCTATGCCCGTGTGCCAGGCATCAGCGGCAGCGAGGCCGACCTTGGCTGCTGGCTGGCAGCGGCATCGGCACCGAGCACGGGCTGTGTGCCAGGCAGCAGCAGAAGCGAGACCGACCTTGGCCGCTGGCAGGCAACAGCAGCATCGGCACCAAGCTCGGGCTATGTGGTGCCCGGCTGCGGCAGAGGCACGGAGCCCGGGCTGTGTGCCAGGCAGCAGCAGCAGCAGCAGCAGCAAGACCGACCTTGGCCGCTGGCGGGCAGCAGCAGCAGCAAGACCGACCTTCCATCGGCACCAAGCTCGGGCTGTGTGGTGCCAGGCAGCAGCAAGGCCGACCCTTGGCTGCTGGCAGGCAGCAGCATCGGCACCAAGCTATGCCCGTGTGCCAGGCATCAGCGGCAGCGAGGCCGACCTTGGCTGCTGGCTGGCAGCGGCATCGGCACCGAGCACGGGCTGTGTGCCAGGCAGCAGCAGAAGCGAGACCGACCTTGGCCGCTGGCAGGCAACAGCAGCATCGGCACCAAGCTCGGGCTATGTGGTGCCCGGCTGCGGCAGAGGCACCGAGCCCGGGCTGTGTGCCAGGCAGCAGCAGCAGCAGCAGCAGCAAGACCGACCTTGGCCGCTGGCGGGCAGCAGCAGCAGCAAGACCGACCTTCCATCGGCACCAAGCTCGGGCTGTGTGGTGCCAGGCAGCAGCAAGGCCGACCCTTGGCTGCTGGCAGGCAGCAGCATCGGCACCAAGCTATGCCCGTGTGCCAGGCATCAGCGGCAGCGAGGCCGACCTTGGCTGCTGGCTGGCAGCGGCATCGGCACCAAGCACGGGCTGTGTGCCAGGCATCAGCAGCCGCAAGACCGACCGAAGGCGGTTTGCTGCCGTTTTGACTCAAAAAAACCTCATTTTAGCCTTGAATTTGAATTTTTATTCTTTTTTTTGTTTTTTTTTAAGATTTGACCTCCCATTGTTTCGATTTTGTTCACGACAAAATTGGTCTTGATAGCAGGAAACCATTGCAATTTTTTTTTTTATTTTTGGGTGCAAGAAAAGAGTGCAAAAAGGTTTAGTTGTTACTGGCAGTCGTTATATCAACTTTTGGCTGCAATTTAACATCATATGTTTAATTGGTTTTGTGGTTAATTGCTTAGTGATTGCATTATTGAACTCGGGTTCGAGTCATGCTGCTTGCACAGTGCAATTTAATTTTTTTTTGCCTTTGATTGCGACCATTAAATCGATCTCTAATATCAATTAAACTTGCATTAAATTTATCCAACATATTCCTTGCATATCAAAAATGGATCCTTTTGTGTTTGTATTTTCTTTTCGAATGGTAAAGGATGCCTGAAACAAGAAAATTAGAACTCAATGTGATAGGGGAGAAAAAAAATTAATTTTTTTGTCATAGTGATTTATATCATTTTTTTTTTCAATCAAAGACAAATAAATGTTATGATTGGCATGCCTAAAGATCCACCGTGTAAAGGTAAGGATAACCGTCTTCACTTCACTTGTATACGGTAACATAAAGATCTCACTTACTAGAAAGTTATTAGAAAATGAAAAAGATGATCCTAATGCACTGGAATCCAATAATTAATCTAGTAAATATTGTTTTCGCAGTCAAATCATGCATAAAAAGTGTAGTTTTTTGTATTATAAATTCTAGATGTGATAGTATAGATTGACCCGTTTAATTGTTTCAGATGGCATGGATAGAAGTTAGCATTTATTAAAAGCACTGCTTGTTCAAATTTTGCAAAGAAAGACATAAAATTCGAACCTAAAATAAGCATTTTCTGCTCCCCGCATGCATAACTTTCCTTAAGCAGTAAAAGAGAAAATGTATATGTATTTTATCCTTGTGTGATACGGATCATTTAGGTTATCTTCTAATGTATACGATGCGTCACGATATTAATAAAAGATGATACGTATTTATAGCTGTATTGCATTTTATCAAATATAAAAAATGGGGCGTATCGTATAAGCTTATTTATAATTGATTATTAAAAACTTTATTTTTTTGTATTTTATTTTTTTGTTTGAAACATGAATAATTATATTTTATAAGTTTCAATCGTTAGAGCTTCAACAAAAAAAATTTAAAAACAATCGAACGCTCTTTTAATTTTAATATGAGAAACGTTTTTTATTTTTTAATTAATAAGTTAATATAAAAAATATATAATTTATTTTAAAATCCATATTATTTAAGGAAATTGTTAAAAGTTTAAATTAAACAAATAATCATTTTTTTGATTTACATCTTATAATTTTCAATTCTATTAAAAAATTATAATATTTTTTATTTTGCAATCTATAAATACTATTTGTAATTAATTTAAATAATTTTTACCGTATCTTACAATACGATTCTCGATACTCAATACTAAAAAATAAGATTTCGATACATGATGTGTATCTCGATTTAACAGCTATGATGCAATGGCTCTTCATTGTAGGAATCAATGGTACAAATAAAGCTTCGATTTAAGTATCTTAGTTGGGTATGTTGTTTTCTGACTTGATTAGTGCTAAATTAGGAGAGGATGTGTCTTGTGAAGCCCACAAGTTCATCTATTAATAAACCTTCGACTACGCTTAAACTTCGACGTTAACATTGATGTCGGCTGCGGCAGCGGCAGCAGCAAGGCCAAGGACCTTTTGGCAGCCAGCAGAAGCAGCACCAAGGCCGACCTTGGCGGCTGGGAGGCAGCAGCTGCGGCACCAACCAGCAGCGGCGGCGGCAGTGGTACTAAGGTTGATCTCGGGCGTGGCAACAGCTGCACCGGGCAGCAAAGCCCTTGTCCAGGCATGGGTGGCAGCACCACCGGCACCAGCATCGAAGCCCTTGTGTCACGTGGGGGTTCTGCAGACGCCCCAACCGTGCGGCCTTGGGCTCGCCCTCAGCTTGGCCTCCGAACCCAAGTCAGCCTAAAATCCCTAACAGCTGATCACTCAAGGCCACAAGGACCAAGAGGCAACACAATGATGCAGGATGCAATGCAAACTTACCAACCAGCCCCACAAAGCTTCCGGCCCCCAGCGCGCACCCTTCACCCGCAGACAGCACAGGCAGCACGCACCCAGCACAGACAGCTCACACCCAGCACAGGCAGCACGCACCCAGCACAGGCAGCACGCACCCAGCAGGGGTCAATCGGTTGGCAGACACACAGCACCCTCACCAGCACTCTGGACAGTGCACACACACACACAGCAGGCAGGAAATGGCCTTTGGCCAGCAAGCACACAAGCAGCAAAGAAGGGGAGAAGAGAGGAAGAGAGAGTTTCAGAGATTGAGAGTGAATGAGAGTTTATTATTTGCCAAAGTCTGCTGTACACACTTTACAAAGGGTATTTATAGTGAGTTTTCCCCCCAAAATCCCCAAATTTCCCCCCAAAAGCCAAGGCAGCTGATGGGATGGCTTTTGGCGGGAAAGTCCCAAAATTTGGGCACTGTTGGGCGGGACAGGCAGCATATGTGCTACAGTGGCGGGCTGGGGTGCTTGGGCCGCTCCAGGCAGGCTGCCTGGGCGCTGGGCGCAGGGGCTGCTCTGGGCCTCGCACAGACTGGCTGTCTGGGCTGTGCGGGCTGTCTGCCTGGGGCTCTGCGGGCTGGCTCGCCCAGGGGCCCGTGTCAAGCCTTCTGCCAGCAGCTTCCTCCTGGCTAGCACACCCCAGGGGGGGTTCAACTCCCAGTGAGACTCCCCCATGTTCCGTTACTCCGCCACGCCTTCCGGCACCATCTGCGGGTCTGAACCGCGCCCCGTGATACTTGGCTGTGGCAGTAGCAGCGCCGGCACCAAGGTTGACCTCGGCAGTGGCGGCAACAAGAAGCAAACAGCAGTGGTGGCAGCGAAGCCCTTGCCCAAGCACCGAGGCTGTGAAGGTGGACAAAATTTGAGGGCCTAACTCCGAGCGAAGAAAATTTAAAAATTCTCGAATCCCGAGAAACGCCGAAAATCGTAAAAATTAGGAAACGGCTCATCGGGGCATGAAACTTCACCCAAAGGCTCCTGGGACCATACAATGAATTTACAAGCCATAAAAATGGGGTGGTGCTTGCAAAAAACATGCACAACAGAAGCTCTCGTGCCGGGGCCCCGGGGGCACTGGCTGCTGGCGGGCAGCAGCAGCAGCAAGCTGGGGCGAGGTGGGCGGCAGCAGCAGCAAGCTCGGGCGAGGTGCCAGGCAGCAGCGGCGGCAAGACCGACCTGGGCTGCTGGCAGGCAGCAGCAGCATCGGCACCAAGCTCGGGCTATGTGGTGCCAGGCAGCAGCGAGTGCGACCCTCGGCTGCTGGCAGGCAGCAGCATCGGCACCAAGCTCGGGCTGTGTGCCAGGCATCAGCGGCAGCGAGGCCGACCTTGGCTGCTGGCTGGCAGCGGCATCGGCACCGAGCACGGGCTGTGTGCCAGGCAGCAGCAGAAGCGAGACCGACCTTGGCCGCTGGCAGGCAACAGCAGCGTCGGCACCAAGCACGGGCTGTGCGGTGCCCGGCTGCGGCAGAGGCACCGAGCCCGGGCTGTGTGCCAGGCAGCAGCAGCAAGACCGACCTTGGCCGCTGGCAGGCAGCAGCAGCAGCAAGACCGACCTTCCAGCGGCACCAAGCTCGGGCTGTGTGGTGCCAGGCAGCAGCAAGGCCGACCCTTGGCTGCTGGCAGGCAGCAGCATCGGCACC
>NW_028291727.1:0-146955 GCF_053813885.1 Theobroma cacao | reverse complement strand
AAATACCATTACACCCTGTACAGTTTCACTCGATTGTTGCATTTGTTGGACACAAGTAACTAATTGGTTCGATGCACATCCTGACCAGAATTGTCAGCCAACTATTTTGTGAATGTCGTGTGTCTACCGGGCTACAAAAACTCTTGTACATTCGCCAATTTGCCATTGTTATGGGTTACGGACCGAATGTTGTGGTATATGTGAAGCATTGTATATCTCATTTTAATTGAGCTGATTACCATGTTGTTCAGCTTCTTCATGTGACATAACATTTGTTTGGCATCCCTTAATGCTGACATACACAACCGAAACATTCCTCTGTTCTAGCAGAATTAATGCAACATCCTCATCGTCCTTGATAATTGGCCGTGATAGCTCTCCGGGTGTACTGATCAATGCATGTAACTCAATCTCGTCAATTTTTGAGTTTACCCCAACAACATCTTCAACCAGCTTCATTAATCCCACAAACGACCAATCACTCATAGCCCTTTGCATTCGTGACTCACCACCCTTGTAAATGCCATCCACCCACTGACCACCGTGTCTTATCACAAGTCGCACAACTAGAACCCACTGAAATTTTGAAAACAACAATAATTGGTTAATCATTTAACACATTACATGACATGTCGTGTTCTAGAATTTGTCAGTCATGTGGTAACACGCCATGCATATGATGTAAAATGTGGTAATACGCCATGCATATAACTTAAAATATGGTAACATGCCATGCATATAACGTCAAATGTGGTAACACGTCATGCATATATCGTAAAATGTGGTAACATGCCATGCATATAACGTCAAATGTGGTAACACGCCGTGCCTATAACGTCAAATGTGGTAACACGCCATGCATATAATGTAAACTGTGGTAACTCGCCAACGCTGACACGTCAATCACTATAATTATTGTGTCCATCCTTACACAAACTGGCCTAAGATACCCATAGCATGTGACACGCCAATCAGTGTAATTATTGACTTATTACATGAACTGCCCTAAAATAACCAATAACCAATGTCGTGACACGCTAAAATAATGCTAATACATGTTATAGATGCTTGGCGTGTAACAACTCTGGGCAATGTTTCTAATCCATGTTCTAATTTACACCAAATGTTTCAGAAATTTAAGTGTTACAGTAATAAAACCAATAACATACCTTGATGTCATCTCTGCTATAGGGTTTGTTAATCTATGACACTATGGCCAGATACCGAGAGATAGACCACAGCCCGATGACGATGGTGCTCAACAAAGAGTTGATAGAGCTCATACAGTTCAGAGAGCTGAGAGAGTTGATGATGATGGTGCTCAACAGAGAGTTGGCAGAGTTGAGACAGTTCGGAGAGTTGAGAGAGAAAGATGACTGACCTCAAACAGCTGAGCATTTATTTATTTCTATTTTTTCTCTGACGGGAGGGAGATATCGAATACCCTAATTTGAAACGATATTTTTAAGGGCATTTTGGTATACTCATGCTTCTTTTTGGCTAGAAACAGATAACTTTATATGGGTAGTTATTTCTGAAATCACCTTATCAGGAGGTCAATTTCTCTCAATTTCCTCATTATAAAATACTACGATGAAAACAAACGTTGATGTTATTGAAATTTTTAATTGACAAACACATACATATTTGTTTACTATATTGAAATCAAAATGTAATTTGATATGAAAATGAAGATATATTGAAAAACTATTCGACGTAAATTATTTTATTTGTTAGATATTCTGTAATAATAAAATAAAACGACTTGCAATAATTTTTTTTCAAAATGGTATGTAACAGTATTTTTTTCAACACATGAACTTTTTGAATACGATGAGATTTCATTAAAGGTAATTTTGTTAAAAACTCTTTTTTTTAGATTAAAAACAGTTAAAATTAAAAAAAAATTATTTTCAAAAATACTTTATCTTTTAAGGATAAAAAAAATATCGTCCCTTGTCCAAACTGCCTTTGCTCAAAATAATTTTAAAACATAAACTTAAATAGATAATTAAAAACAAAAACATTATTAAAATCAAGAAATAATAAGGTCTTTCATAAGGGAAAAAAAGGTAAGATTTAAAATATTGAAAAATAGATTTATAAACATAATTAATCCTAAGAAAAAATGAAAATATTATTTTAAAAAAAAGCATGTAGTATTTGTTTAGTTTAATTTAATTTAATTTAATTCAATTATTCCTTTCAAATAAATTTAATTAAATTATTTTTTACAATCAATAAATGGTCCCTCTAGCTGAGAAAATTCTTGATTACTACAATTTCGTTGAAGATTCCTTTGCCCTTTTCAGGGGATGACTATTTGCGAGTTGTAGCTTTTCCATGCTTTGAGCGTTAACATGAAAAACCACAAGGCGGTTCGGTCCATTTAACGTCAAATTTGATTTTCGTGTCTGACATCATCCTTTCAAAGATAACTATAGTCTTTCTGCACTTCAACAGTTGATTGCTTCCAAAATAAGAATCCATGTAGTTAACATGGTCAGATTGATCTTCAATTGAACAATTAAACAAGGTGAAGTTTCCAGGACTGCTTAACAGTAGGGATCTGAGTCTGAGCTGTATATGAAAGGAGATGCAGATAAGGTGAGATTTTGAAGCTGCTTCTGGACACAACCATCTTCATCATACACCTGAATCCTCTGGTTTACATAATCTATATGCCTCACCAAGTCAACTACCAAGTCAACTTGTCTTTCTTGCTCCATATATTAGTTTTTGCTATTTTTCAAGTGGAAATAAAGAAAGAAAAGTAAAGAGAGGCATCAAATCGGTCCTATGTCAAATTGAATGTATATTTTTCAATTTTTTTTTAAAAAAGTATTTTATTTTTTACTTTACAATTATTATCTTTAAACGTAGTAAAAGCTAGAGAGATTACAAAAATTTAATATTTTAATGAAAGATTAATTAATGTTGAAATATTATTTTTCATTGTTTTGAAACTTTTAATTGTATTATTTTATTAATTAACTTCTTAGTCTATAAATTAATAATGAAGTTTTTAAACTCCACAAATGGATATATATATTGACACGTGTTCATTAAAATAGTAATTAAAATTTGTTAATTTTACTTAATTTTTTCTTCATAGACACATGACGGCTCTTTGAATCTGTTTATGAAATTTAAAAATTCTACTATAAACACTGTACAGGTAAGTTTAATTCCTTTATTTATAGTCTAATGAACCCATTGTAACCCTATCAACTTGCTTAAAAAATTTCAAATAAATCTCCATTCTCCAGCGTTAGTTCCTTTGTTACCCTCCAACACTCAACATTATTACAATCTCTTATAACTATTTAATATCATTATTATTTATTTTAATTTAATTTAATTCCATTAATCCTTTAAAATAAATTTAATAATTAAATTGTTTTCTACTATCAAATAAATGGTCCCACTAACTGAGAAAATTCTTGATTACTACAATTTCATTTAAGGTTCCTTTGTCCTTTGACTACTTGCGTGTACACGTTTTTTCATGCTTTTGAGTTTGAATAATCAACAAAGGCGTACCAAGCTTTTTCTTCGCACCTGTTAAGTATTGGAGATTTTTATGAATCACGTTTGGTCAGATAATCAGATTGATCGGCATTAGGGGCAAAGTTAGTCAATTTATATTGGAGGTTGAAGATAATAAAAAATAAAAAATAAAAATTTTTAAAATTAATTTATTGAACTTAACTAACAATCAAAATATTAATAATAAATAAATAATTTTATATAACATGTAAAAAAAATAAAAAAAATTTACAATAATTTTTTAAAAAATTATGTTAGATAATGTTTTTTTAAAATTCAAGCTAGTAATATCTTTTTTAATATAAAAAATTAAATTATCTACAACCAGCCGACCGTCAAACCCACCAAACCAACCCCCGCCGCTAACCTCATCTATCCCAAGGCCACCGGCATCATCCCCAAACTTTATTGCAGAAAAAAACATTTAGTCACCACTCTCACATGGCTTCTCGCAAGCCAACCATCAACCAACCTCTCCACGATTTCAAAAGAAATCTTTTTTTACCATCACTACAAGAGGAAAACCCCCTGTGATTCCCCTAAATCGAGACCCCATGATATATAAAGATCGGCTTGCCGCAACCTTTTTTGAAGATGGGATCCAGAGTTTAGCCAAGCCGTTTCAACATTCTCTTGTTGGGAAACTCACTCGGATGCCAAAGTTATAGGATATCCGTATGGCGTTCAAAGGAATTGGACTTTCGGGTGCATATGAGATTAAGTGGTTAAACTACAAAAATGTTTTAATTAAACTGTCCAATGAGCAAGATTTTAATCGGATTTGGGCCCAGCAAAATTGGTTTATTGCAATTAAATGATCCTCAAAATTTGAAGCCAAGAAAGAGTCCTCTATAATTCCTGTTTTGATTTCATTTCGAAACTTAAAGGCTCATTTGCATGAGATATCGGCATTGTTATTGATTGCTAAAACGGTTGGTAGGCCGCTATTTGTGGATAAGGCCATGGCCAATGGCTCTCAATCGAGTGTGGCTCGTGTGTGCTTGGAATACGATTGCAGACAGCCACCAGTAGAGCAAGTGTGGATTGTTGTCCAAAATAGAGAAACTGGTGCTGTGATTAGAGGATATTCACAATGTGTGGAGTTTTTGAGGATGCCTGATTATTGTAGTCACTATTGCCATGTAGGTCACAGTGAATCAGTTTGTTTGGTAATGGGGAATAAACCGGTAAAACTAGGAAACAACAATGCACCACCATTTGGACAGTCCAAGCTAGCTAATAAGGGCACTAGGGTTCAGATTCGGGAATTGACTACAGTATTGAATGATCAAAACCCAAGCAACGAGGAGCCGATGAGCAAAATAGACAAAAGGAAATCAATTGTACTGGAAGAACCACCAAAACAAGGGAAAGAATGGCAGGTGGTGAGGCAATCGGGTAAAAGTGGAACGAAGAACTCTAAGGGGGTGAAAATCACTCTAGAGGAATCAAAAGACGTGTAAGTGAGGATTTCTAATACTTTTGCAACGATCGGATCAATGGAGGAAGGAGGAAATATGCAAATTGTCAAATAGGGGCAAACAGAGAAGGTGAACAGTGACTTAGTATTAACCAAAAAATTTTTTCAACCTCTTAATGACCAACATAATGGTTCAAATGGCAGTGTCGATCAGATGAAAGATTGGGGAAGAGTTTCCAGTAGTGATTGTCCAGCATTGAAGGTTAACGAAGCAACGGTATAGGTGGGACAAACATCAAAACACTTAGCAAATAGTTGGCTTCAACAAATGCAAGGGAAGGATATAGTTCGAAGGTGGTATTGAAAGTCCTGGTAGTATCCAAAATATGGGGGACCGCGACTATATTCAATGGGAGGTCGAAAATGCCCAAAACGTTACGGTCAGGAAATTAAAAAAAACCAGAAAAACATGGTGAATTGGTGAAGGAATCGACAGTTAAGGGTGATGAGAACTGGCAGCATGTAATGACTCCACGTAATGATGATAATGACGAGATTAGGGCCCAGGAAGTCGTGGCTGTTGACACAGAAGTTGAAAGCAACGATGAAAATAACCAAGGGATGCAAATGGAATCGATTGTTGTTAATGAAGTTAATATCTAGTTTAGAGACAATAATCCAACAAGAACATTCGTTGATTTGATGGTGAAAAAAGCAGTTGAAGCAAAGGTAGGGAACTTGGTAGATCAGGAAAGTACAATGGCCAACAGTAAACAATTGTTTGATTTCTCCCATGCAACGTCTGGTGATCATAGCTTGGAGGTACATCCTAAAGTTTCTAAGAGAAAGAAATTCGACAGTTATATGTCTCATTTTTCAGCTTTAAATACTGTCTCTAGTGAAGAAGATGTCATAGAGGAAAAAGATGGATTCTTGGAAGATTCCAGCTTTATAAGTCTTTTTGTCCAAACATATCCATGATTAGCTCACTTATTTGGAATGTTAAGGGAGTAGCTCATAAGGTAGTACAACGTAGATGAAGAAAATTGAAATAGATGCGTAATATCAAGGTGTTGGCTATTTTAGAACCTATGGCTAAAGAGGACAGAATGGAGTTTTTTAGAAGAAGGCTTGGCTTTGAGAGAGTAGTCAGTAACTGCTCTCAAAAGATATGGCTTTTTCATTCCCATGAAGTCTATTGCGAAGTTCTGGTAGACCATGTTCAATGCTTGCATGTAAAAATTAATTTGCCTTGGTTTTCTAACCTTCTCTTTGTCACCATTATATATGCAAAGTGCACCAGACTAGAACGAAAGGACCTATGGACCTACCTTAGATCTTTGTCTTCAGACATGGAGGGCCCATGGTTAGCAGGTGGAGATTTTAATTCCATCTTCAGTAGATATGAACGTTTGTATGGTGCTACCCTACATCATGTCTCCATAGAGGATTTTGCTAACACTTTGTTGGATTGTGGGTTGTTGGATGCTGGTTTCGAAGGCAATAGTTTTACTTGGACAAACGACCATATGCTACAAAGACTGGATAGGGTGTTGTACAACCGGGAATGGGCAGAGCTTTTCTCCTCCACTAAAGTTCAACATCTAGCTCGAGATACGTCCGACCACTACCCGCTTCTTATTAACTATTCAATGACGTCTCAACGAGGCCCTTTGGCATTCTATTTTCTTCATGCCTGGACAAAGCATCATACCTTTATGTCATTTGTTGAAAGGTTATGGAAATTTCCTATACAGACAAAGGGGTTAAAAGCCTTCTGGTATAAATAGCAAAGGTTAAAATATAATTTAAAATGGTGGAACAAAGAGGTTTTTGGGGACATATTTCAAAACCTTCGGATGGCAGAAGCCCACGCAGCAGAATAGGAGATTACTTTCCAGCAAGATCCATCACTAGAAAATAGAAAGGATATGCATAGAGCTTATGCACAGCTTAATCATTGTTTGAGCATGGAGGAAATTTTTTGGCAATAGAAATCCGGAGTTAAATGGCTTGTAGAGGGGGAGAGAAACACCAAATTCTTTTCATATGAGAATGCAATAAAAAACAAGTTAAAAATCACATCTTCAAGATTCAAAACAATGATGAAGTCACCATTGAAGACCCACTTTCTATCCAAACCTCAGCTATTGAGTTCTTCCAGAATCTTTTAAAGGCTGACCAATGTGATTTATCCAGGTTCAACTGTTACCTAATTCCACAACTTATTTATACTACTGATAACACATTTCTTTGTTCAGTTCCCACATTGTAGGAAGTAAAGGAAGTCATGTTTAATATTGATAAAGACACTGTAGCCGGACCTGATGGTTTTTCATCTCTATTCTATCAACACTATTGGGAGATTATAACAATAGATCTTTTTGAAGCAGTACAAGATTTTTTCGATGACACATCTTTTCCACAAGAAATTACCTCCACAACTTTAGTCTTATTGCCAAAAAAAAAAAAGTGGCCAAGTAATGGTCTGATTTTAGACCAATTAGTTTGTGTACCGTCTTAAATAAGATAGTCACTAATCTGTTGGCTAACAGGTTATCCAAAATTCTTCCTACAATTATTTCTGATAACCAGAGTGGCTTTGTTAGTGGTAGGATTATTAGTGATAATATTTTACTAGCCCAAGAGTTGATAGGCAAACTGGACTACAAAGCAAGAAGAGGTAATGTTGTTCTAAAGTTAGGTATGATGAAAGTATATGATTGGTTGCATTGGGATTTTTTATACTTGGTGATGGATAAATTTGGTTTTAATAGTCATTGGATTGATATGATTAGAAGGTGTACTTCCAACTGCTGATTCTCTCCACTAATTAATTGGCAGTCTGTTGGCTACTTCAAGTTAGAAAGGGTTAAGACAAGGGGACTCTATCTCGCCACTCTTATTTATATTAGCTAGTAAATATTTATCACAAGGTCTCAACCATCTTTTTGCTAAATATAAATCGCTTAATTATTAGTCTGGTTGTAGTATGATTATTAGTCACCTTGCTTTTGCCGATGATGTGATGATTTTTACTAATGGGAGCCGTTCAGCTTTGTAGAGGATTCTTGATTTTTTATAGGAATATGAACAGATTTCAGGACAGCAAGTGAACCATCAAAAGAGCTTTTTTATCATAGCTAATAATCTTGTAGCTTCGAGGAAATAGATTATTTCACAAACCATTGGATTTATGCACAAAACATTACCTGTTACTTATTTGGGTGCTCCACTGTACAAAGGTGCAAAAAAGGTACTTTTATTTGATTCACTTGTTAATAAAATATGTGATCATATTTCAGGATGGGAAAATAAGATCCTCTCCTTTAGTGGCTGAATTACTTTACTTTGGAGTGTTCTTTCTTCATTATTGATCTACCTCCTCTAAATTCTTAAGCCTTTAATAAGTGTGATTGAAAAAATAGAGAGACTTTTCAACAATTTTCTATGGGGAGGCTTTATAGAGTGTAAACGAATTCATTGGACCAGTTGGAAAAAAATTACTTTTCCATGCTCGGAAGGTGGGCCAGATATCAAAAACTTGAAGGATGTCTTTGAGGCCTTTTCAGCAAAACTATGGTGGCAGTTTCAAACATGTAATAGTATTTGTACACAACACCTGGGAGCAAAATATTGTAGAGGCCAAATTCCTCATACTATACCTAGTAAGTTGCATGATTTCGAAGTCTGGAAAAGAATGGTTGACGGTAGAACCTTTACTGAATTGAATATTAGATGGCGGATAAGTAAGGGGGAGTTGTTTTTTTGGCATGACTGTTGGATGGGAGATCAGCCTTTGGTAAATCTATTCCCTTCATTTTTTCATTCATTGTCCAAAGTTAATTCTTTTTATGATGGAAATGTATGGGATATAGAGAAATTGAGAATGGTAGTTTCAGATGTTATTACTGATGAAATTGTGAGGGTTCCTTTTGATAGATCTAGGGATGATATAGCTTATTGGGTTTCTACATCTAACGGTAAATTTACTACTAGAAGTGCATGGGAACTAATCCAACATCGACAACCTACCATTTGCTTGGGAGTGCTTATTTGGCACAAAAGCATACTGCTGTCGATATCTTTCTTTGTATGGAGAATGATAAACAACTAGATATCGCTAGAGCTTTGGATGAAATCTAAATACAGCCAATTAGCCTCTATATGCCTTTGCTGTAATTCAGAGGAATCATTGTTACATGTGGTTTGGGATAACCCAGTGGCTAAACAGGTTGGGAATTATTTTACAAAATTCTTTCAAATTTATATTATTAATCCTCAAAATATTATGCAAGTAATCTACTTATGGTACTACTCATGCGACTATATTAGGCAAGGTCATATCTGTATATTATTACCTCTTTTTATTTGTTGGTTTCTATGGTCGAAAAGAAATGATGCAATACATAGGAATCTGAGTATGTATCTTGAGAGAATAATATGGCATATCATGAAATTACTGAGACAGCTGCACCAGCGGAATCTTCTGAAACATTGGCAATGGAAAAGAGATACTCCAATAGCCAAACTCTGGGGTTTTCAATACTTAAAAATGCAGCTTTTGCTGTCATAAATTATTAGGTGGGTAAAACTAGTGACAAGTGAATTTAAGCTGAACATTGATGGTAGTTCCAAGAACAATTTTCAAAATGCAGCATGCGGGGGAGTTCTTCGAGATTACACAAGTACGCTCATTTTTGGTTTTTCTGCAAATCTTGGTCCCACTAATTCTCTTAAGGCGAAATTATTGGCATTACAAAAGGTTTACTTTTATGCCAAGCTTACAATATTTCTGGAGTCTGGATAGAAATGGATGATGCTTTGGTAGTCATTAACATGCTTCAGGAGAATAAACAAGGTTCCCACAAAATCCGATATTTATTGGAATATAAAAGGAAATGTTTACAAAATATCTCCTATAGAATTTCACATATTTACAGGGAAGGTAACCAGGTTGCAGACTTCTTGTCAAATTAGGGCCATCAACATCAAAATCTTTAGGTATTAAAGCAAGTTCAAGGTGAATTACGTGGTGTTTTGAAACTAGATAAATTGAACTTACCCTATGTCTTGTTTAAATAAATGTAAAGGAGTAGTACTCATAATTTATTTTTATTTCTTAATATCATGTAAAAACAGGTACTTCTTTTTATTCTTGCATTTAGGACAATATGTACATAAAGTGGAACCGTTAATAAGTATTAAAATTTCTATAATTCTTGTAACTCAGGAGGTACGGTTTTATGCTCCCCACCATTATGTACGTTTATTCTCATTATTAATAAAACTTTAACAAGGTAGCTAGACCCTGCGAGAACTTCCAGCATAAAAAAAATTAAAAGAATGATAACTATGCTATGTACAAGAAAGATAAAACTTAACATCTCAATTCTCAAGTGTCTCCCACCTTAATTTAAGAATGATATGCTCAATTCGGTGGGTACCTTGCTATCATGTGGATACACACAAATTTTCACAAATATTTTTGTGAAAAGCATTTGTTTGACAATAAAATTTTTTATTATTTAGATAATATTATGAAAATTTTTTGATGTTTGGAGTATTATGAAAAATCTGAAAATTTTTAGTTATCAAGATTATCAAAATTGACAAAATATAAATTCTTATAAAAATGCGCAAAAATCTTTCACTTTTCCTTCAAGATAAATATTCATACAATCAAATTTCATTAGTCTCTACAAATTTCAAAAAATGAACCATAAAACATAATCAAATCTCCATAAAAACCCATTTCCCAAAATTTAGATAAATAAAAAAAAAAAGCAATGGCCTCTATGATCTTAGAGCAAAATACCAAAAACAAGAAAAGAAAAGAGTAGAACAAGAAGAATTTGACAGAAAACCAAAACAGAATAATTTTAAAAGGTTATAAATCCAAATGCATATTGAGTAATTCAAAGATTAGAGATTGAAGTGTAACCAAAAAAAAAAAAAATTAAAGATCATAGGTTAAATTTACCCACTAACAATCATTCACTCCATATCTTTTACCTAACTTTACTACTATAAGACTCCAAATTGTCATTATCAAATGTTTTGAAGAATAAACTTTCGAATGAATGAATTCATTTTATTGTATTATGTTGATTTATATAAAAAAATATATAGTGAGGTAAAACTTAAACAATTTAAAACTAGTAAATATAGAACTAAAGCTTAAAAATTAGAATTACTAGATTAATGAGACTGATTAACTAGATCACTCATATAAAAGTTCAAATAACTTAAACAAGTTTTCAACATTCTACATAATCAAATAGGCATTTCGAATGTATATAGCGTATTAGAAGTGACAATAAATGACTAAGCATGACTGCTATAATGGGTTGTTTTTCAAACATTATGAATTATTAAGGAATATGAAACTGTCAGGTAATGTAAGCATTTGTTAACATTTTTTGAAGAAAAATAAGAACAATTTAATGTGCAGCAGTTATAGTACGGAGTTCGTATTTGGACTATTGAGGAGTACCAATTAAATAACATAACATAAAAAACCTTCTCTGAGGGTCATAATGCCCTTTCTGAATTAAATCTCTCCAAGGAAATGACAATCCATCTCAAAATGCTTTGTCCTCTCTTAGAAAGTTGGATTCTTACATATATGCAAAGCAAGCTGGTTGTCATAGTTGAGATCAACAACTGTTGAATGATGAACACCAAAATCATTAAGCAAGAACACCAACTGTTTTGTTTGGGATAAGTCCAGATATGGTTGCTTGATGCAACCTCTGTTATAGGCAAGGAAAATAGGGATGAACAAAGTATGCTTAGTAAGGAACTAAAGTTCATCCAATTACAACAGGTTCATTTGTGGACAAGAGCCTACAACACTTGGTCACATGCATAAGACAAGTCTTAGAATGCATTAAGAATGAAGCATGCATAACAACACGTAAAATACATAAACCGAGAAAAGTAATAGCTGATGGGGACTTAAGTTGAGCTTACGCACATGTTAAACTGCTATTGCAGATTGCATGCAAGTATTAACTTCAACACTCCTCTTTAATACTTGCGTGTGAAACATCAACTCATTCCTCAAAAGTTGGAGCTTTGGCTTTGGTCATAGCCATGAACAAATTCTCTTCCTCTGCATCAACCTTCTCTTTTGTTTGAGTTGATGTGTAATGTTTGGAGTAGAGGTTGACATTTATGGGAAATGAGGCAAATGAAGTTTTATAAGGTATCTAAGTAGGGGAAGGTTTTATAAGGTCCAACAGAGATCAAGCTATTGCTCTGATACCTTGTTGTGTTTTGGGAGAAGTTGAGATATGGTTGCATAATGAAACCTTTGTTACAAGCAAGGAAAACAGGAATGAACAAAGTATGCTAAGCAAATAACCAAAGTTCATCCAATTCATCTCTAGTTGCTAAAAATATTTAATTAAAATAGGTTCATACGTGGATAATAGCCTACAACGCTTGGTCACATGCATAAGACAAGTGTTGAAATGCATTAAGAATTAAGCATGTTAACAACATTTACATATGTAAACTGAGAGAAGTAATGGTTGGTAGGGACTTAAGTGGAGCTTGCACATGTGTTAAACTACTACTACAGATTGCATGCAAGTATTTGCTTCAACACCAACCACATCACCTCACAACAAGTTGCAATCATAAGCTTATACTTAACTTCTTTTGAACTTCTAGCAACAACACTTTGTTTCTTAGACTTCCAATTAATAAGTGAATCTCCAAGAAACATAACATAACCTGTCACTGATCTTTTTATATCACAGCAACCTACCCTTATACTATCAACATAAGCTTTCAATTTTAAAGAAAATAGTTGAAAATTGAATCCCTTGTCTGTATGTTGCCTTGAAGTATATACATTACTTTTAGTAGTGTATCTTAATACTCTATAGGCACCTGAAAATGACAATTGCCTAGTTTACCCATGAACTGTGACAAGGTTTGTACTGTATATGTTATATCAAGTATGTTAAAGTAAAGTAAAGTAATTTTCTAGTAAACTATCTGTATTTATTGACCTTTATCAACTACTCATCATTAGTAAGCTTTGAAAGCTTTTTGTTGTAATCTATGGGGGTAAAAGCTGGTTTAACTCCCAACATACCATATTCATGCAGCAGATCCAAAGTGTATTCTCTTTAGCAAATGCCTTTCTCTGACCTTGCAATCTCCAAACCTAAGAAATACTTAGGTACCCTTAGATTTTTAAGTTTGAACCTTGTCTACAAATGTTGTTTCACCTTAGTTGCTCTTTGATCAATAGAATTGGCAATGAATATATTATCTACATAAATTAATAATGCAATGAAAGCACCTTCCTTAGTTTTCTTAGTGAATAGAGAAAGTTAGATTTTAACTAAAAGAATCTAAGCTGCAGTAAACATTATGTGAACTTAGAGTTCCATTGCCTAGAGTCCTATTTAAGGCCATATAGTGACTTGTGAAGTTTGCACATTAGTTTAGAGTTTTGTAGATACTCTCCCTTAATAGTGTACCCTTGACACAACTCCATATGCACAACCTCATTCAAATCACCATTTAAGAAAGCATTGTTGATGTTTAATTGAGACAAATGCCACCCATGAACAACAACTAGAGCGAGGAAAAGTCTTATTATTGTTTGCTTAGCAACTTGGCTAAGAGTCTCTCAGTTGTCAAAACTTTCCCTTTGACTGTATCCTTTGATATCAAGTCTTGTTTTGTACCTTTCAATGCGTCCATTTTTGCATAAAGCTCCACGTTGTAGACCTACTGACATTTATTGCATGACAACCATTAGGAAGAGACATAACAGTCCATGTGCCATTGTCCTTCAAAGCAATCAATTTTGTTTTCATGGTTTCTTATCATTGAGCATAGTTGACAACTTGATGATATGATTGGGGTTTAAAAATAAGGGATAGGGAAGTGGTCAATGCTTTGTGAGAAGAAGAAAGATATTTAGAAGAAATGTAACTAACAATAAGGTGAGTAGTGACTGAACTGGTATGAGATTTATAAAAGGTAAATGATGCTAGTAAGCTTCTATGTATTTCAAAGGTTTTCTAAATCTAGTACTCTGCCTAATAGATGGTGGTCTTATGGGTACAAAATTAATATGAGTAATAGAATTGGTGTTAAGGGTAAAGTAGTCAACTTTGAAATCAATAGCATTAGAATTAGTAATAAGGGTATTGTAAATAGTCGATTTTGGTTAATACTTTTTTTCAAAATAATTATTTTTACTGTGTAACATTGTATAGAAAATACTAAGAATAACCATTATAAGTGAAGTACTACTTCACGTAAAACAACTAGAATAAGTGAAGCTCTACTTCACGTAGAACAACTATAACAAGTGAAGATATACTTCACACAGTGTTGGTCCCAATAATATGTGCTAGAGGGGGGTGAATAGCACAATTTGGCTCTTTCAAAGATTGTCTCTAAGTGTAGACAAAGTGAGACAAATGAAGGAAAGAAAAAAAAAACAAAAACAGAGTAAACAAGACAGTTGAATTTAGAGTGGTTCGGTCCAAGACCTACATCCACTACCTTGATTATCCAACTAAGGATTTTCTAAACAATCCACTAGGAACAGGTGAAATTCACAAGCTTTCACCAAGCTTTACAATGGCTTTTACAACGCTCAGCCAAAACCTTTTACACTAGTTTTTCCCGGGCTCAACTATAACCCAAAGTGGTTTTTCCAAGGCTCAACCATAACCTATAACAATCAAGCTATCCCAAGCTTGAATAACTCCTTAGAGTGACTTTCCCACTCTAAGAATACAAGAAAAGAAGTAAAAGAACGTACCTATGATCACAAGTTGATCTAAATGGCACAAGGTTGAGTGCAGAATACAAGTACAAAGAATGAACGTTAAGGTGCAATAGGGTATAAGAGAGATTTTTTGGTTTTTCAGCTCTTATGTGGTTCAAATCTCTCTAATACTTCAAAGAACTACTTTTTAACTGTTGGAAGACCTTTTTATACTTGGAGAAACATCTCTGATGGTAGTTTGATAGTTTTCTAGGCGTTGGAGACAATTGAGAGTCGGTTCTAGCCGTTACTTTGCTTTTAGTGCAGTTTTCAAACTTTCAGACAGAATGTTTTTAGTTGACTAACCAATATCTTAGTTGACTAAGTTGTCTCTATTTTCTACTCCCTGTCTCTGGCAGTTCTGGCAGTAAGCATTTAGTCGACTAGCTCATTTCTTGGTCGACTAAGTTGGTTCTGTTTCTCAATAATCTTCAGCTTGTCATTTCTCCAATTTGAATCTTGGCCAACCAACATTCTTCCTTATTCAAGTAATGAGCTTCCTCATTGTTAGGCAATCATGTCTTATCATTTTTATCTCTCTTTTTCTTTTGATATACACTTTTGAAAGATTGATTTATTAATTTCATACATTAATTTTCTAACACACTTAAGTAAAGGCATTAGACACAAATGTATGCGAATGTTTCATTATCATTAAAAACTAATGGAGCCAACAATCTCTCCCTTCTTGATCATGACAAAACATTCCTTGATTAACCGCATAATATCTTTTTACTCATTTTAGTTTCTGCAGAAAATGAGGATTACTCCCCTTAAGCATATGCTCTCCCTTAGTGTGTGCATATTTTGCTTACTTTATTCCAGCAGATTTTATTCTAGTTATACAGAAAATAACATTGTACATTTAGAGTATACATATGTGCATAATTTTGGGGTGATTTATAGCAATGAATGTTGACAGTTTTTCATAGAAAATTCAGCAGGGTCTGTCAACAGCATATTGTCATCAAATTTTGTCTATTTCCTTCATAAATCAGTCAACACACTATACACAACATCCATAATTATTACAAACGCAATTTGTTCAATTATCAGCATACAACAGCAGTTATCAGCATGCAGTCAAATATGGTGCAGCAGCAGATTTTGTTAACAACAGTTAAAATATCATGGATAGCAAAATATCAGTAAACATTCAATTTTCAGCAATCAAACATCATAGACATATCAGCATTCATGTCTCACACTACCATATAAACAACAAAATTAAAATTGAGTGTTCAAGTGCCACCATGGCACAAATAGCAGTTAATCAAAAGGATGTTTCGAAATTGCCCCTAGATTGTTTTTGCTTCATATCCCCTATTTTTCTAAGTTCCTGCTCCTGGTTCATTTCTGCTTTCTTTCTTCCCTGAGTTCTTTCCTAGTTCCTCCACCCTAACATTTTTTTTAATTATTTTCTAGTTTCTAGTTCCTTTTTCCTTGGTTCTGCCATTCTACTCCCTCTTTTTACCAACATCAAAGCAAAAAGCTTCTAGTCTTCTGATGTGTCAAAGGGTGTGGATTCAGTGTCGTAGAAAGGGTTCAGAGGAAAAGGAGAGGGTTCTCTTAGAGGTGATGATTTTTTAAGAGAAGGTTTAGGTGAGAATACATTGACTGGACTCTGAGGTGAAGTGACTGAAGCTATCTTGGATTTGTCTGCCAATCGAGAAGACTTCCTTCTCTTGAGAAATGTTGTCTTTATGGCCATGGTTTTCCTTCCTTTTGTGGGTGGTTTTGTCACTAGCTGTGGTGTTGCAGTAACTTTTGGTTTTCCTTTTCCAGATTTAGCTTTCATTTTTGGAACTGGTGCAGGTGCATTCTGTTGAGCTTCTGTCTCTATAGTTGCTTTTTCAGCTTGTTTCTCAACTTGCTCTTCCCTGACCATTTGCTGGAACAATCCTATGATTGAAACTTCTTCAGAGTGTGGAGGAGATGGTTGATGTTCTAGTTGAAGTTGAGGTTTAATGGGGGTATTTTCTCGATCAGAAGCAGTTTCTTCAGTGCCTTGATCAGATTCATCCCTATTCTATAGCTCAGGTGAAGGTGATTTTCTTAGCTGTTCCTCTCTTGGCTCATGACCTCTTGCTGGAACACCATAACTTGCACCATGAGAAGCAGACCCTTCTGCTTGCAAAGCTGAACTTCCAGCACGTAGCTGTGCTAGTGCAGCACTTGGTGTTTCAGAGGAATCAGCAACAGCAGGTTCTGATGGGATTTGTTCTTTTTCTTTTACTTCCTTTTCCAATTTAGCAAGTTTCTCTTCAATCTTCAGTAATCTAGCGCCCTGATCAGTTAGCTTTTCATCCATCCTCATTAATAAATTAAAGATCATTTCACTTGAGAAATGTGAGGATGTTCCCTCTGTTGGCGCTGGTATTGCAGAAACCTTGGGTGTTTTAGTGAATTTCTCACCATCCAGCTTGTATCCCATTTTGATCAAGCTGCCATAGTAAATGGCTTGATCTCTGGTATTCACCATGTCCATTTCATACCTCTTAGCCCAAACTTCCTTTTTCTGGACAAGGGATGTGATGACATTCCCATAAGGCAGATTGACTTTATCAAGTTTGCAAGCTCCTCTCATCTTTTCAATCATGAACCTGCCTACATTTAGAGTAACCCCATTGAAGGCATGTTCCATCAGCCAAAGATCCTGAAGGCTGACTTAACTTAAACTTTCACTTCTGCCCTTAATGTTTGCTGCTACAAAGTAGTGCAAAATCCTTATCTAGGGATTAATTATCAAACCAAAATTGCTCTTTGAAGAATATTTTTCCTTCATCCCGATGATGATTTCCCATAATGATGAAGGATCATATTTCTCTGGGAACTCATACTCACCTTCTTCACACTCAACTTTTAGAAAACTACCTAAATCATCAACAGTGACAACAAATTCTGTCACGACCCGGAACTCCCATCAAGCCATGACAACTGCCACGACGTCCCGATAGGCACTTATTACCTGAAATGCCGATCGGAATCCCGTAAGGCTTAGCATTAGCTTTCGCATATTCTCGGTGAGTAACAGTTATTAAATCTCGCATTTCAAGAAATCATAAGTCGTTTCCAAATCAAAATAATATAATATTATTTTTTGGCGCACAAGGGTATTTTGGTTATTTTTCTTCAAAAATACCGAAACCCGCCAAAAACATGGTGTGTGGGTGAAAAACACATATTTCGTAATTAAAAATAAATTTAGATGTCTAAAATAATTATTTGAAATAAAATTATAATTGTTTGAATAAAATAATGATATTCAATAAAATATTCTATTTTCTTAAAAAAATAATATTTATAAAGAAATCCATAAATAATTTCTATGGTGTAAAAGCTAAATATATTCATACATACTTAAAAGCAGATAACTGAAGTATAAAATTACTTTTACAGTGACACCTGGGCCCCCAACTAACCCATAAGGTGCAAGTCTGTGAACCTATAATTTTGTCGAAGCAAGGCTAATTGAAGTCCTTGATGCAATCGGCTATCTACCGGCTATCCTGAGCCTAAAATGTGGAGAATTGAGGGTGGTGAGATTATAAAATCCTAGTGAATAAACAAATACCATTTAAATCATCTAAAGTCGAGTAAATGGAGACAAGTAAGATATTCCATTCTAGTATGTTTTCATAACATCAATAATCAATTTACTCAAATAATCAACCTGGCTTATGTATTTCACAAAGCTTGGCTCCTGCCAATATCATTCTCGGGGATGCCTTGGCCTAGGCATCTGATCGAGACCATCAAGGCTGTTCAGTGTAATACACACATGAACATATTTTTACATTTGAAAATCTAGCCATGCATTGGCATTGGCTGAGTCTCACTCTCACGCGGTGGTCCACGTGAAGTGCACTCAAATCTTTACCTATAGAGACACCCTCCACACGGCTCTCCGATCGAGGTAAGGTATATCTGATTCTGTGCCCCCTCTCTTAGGCTGGTCCACAGAACCTCTACTGTAGGAATTATGTATTATTTTATCTACCACCTGATTTATAAAATCTATATCGGCATGACGTGGTAATTTATCGCAACCTAGCCTCTCAAGGCTGAATACACAGTACAAATAATTCTAACACCAAAAATCAATTTAGCCATTCATGCTCATTTATTGTCATAAGCCATTCAATTTAAAACCATAAAATTACAACACATCAAGTGGTCTTCAATTACTCTATTTTCAAAGCCATCATTCAATTTCAAGACAATTTATAAAATCATTTCATTTAATCATATTTTGCTTATAAAACATAAAGATTTACCACTTAAACTCATTTTCCATAAAATCACAAAATCGGATAAAAACTATTTTAGATAATTAAGATAATAATAAGGTTACTCACAGTATCAGGAGTAGAAATACTCCTAGTCCCTGTCTTTGGTGTAATCTCTTTATCCTTATCAAATAGCTCACCACCTATAAATCACACATGACACAAAATTCAATAATTTGTGTCAATTTGTCATAAACTATTTTAGGCCCTCTAAATCTAAATGAATGCATGGAATGCTCGGTCAACCGCTTAAATGCGATGTTGATCTAATTCGGCCTATCACCCGATTAAATTACTAACGCGTCCAATTTAATCCCAAATTACTCCATTTCTTTTCTAATACCTTAATTGACCAAACATTATTCAAATAACACCAATTTTAGCATCAAAACCCTCCCATTTCTTCATGAAAAAATTCGGCCATTACAGTGCACTAACATCGTGATTTTTTCTACTTAATTTTCTCACCATTATTCATCATTTTCTCAGCCATTTCTCTTGAAATAATAATAATCCATCACCCACACACATCAAGGAAGATTCGGTCAATGAAGATTCATGGGGAAAATGGATTCTTTTCTTGTTGTTTTGCTTCTAAATATACTAAACTAACCTTAATCACTAACATAACTTAAAATCAAACAATTCCAACATCATTTCTCTCACCATACCCATTCGGCCTACCACTTATTCACTATGAAATCATGCTTCTCAACCATAGAAATAAGAAAATAAACCATGGGTATTGTAAATCTCAAGTAAAATAAAGAATTTTCACTTTACCTTGCTTAATTCCTTGGATTTTCACACTTTCTCTTGAATTTTTCTTGGCTAGGGTTTGTTTTCCTTATTTTCTTTCTTTCCTCTCTTGTTTTCTTACTTGGCCGACCCTTATAGTGAGAATGGGCTGATTCTATGCTGATTTTTATAGCTTAATAATAAGATAATAAAGCTTGACACGTGGCACTTTGTGATTGGTCCACACTTTAAATATTTATCTTTTAATTCTTTAATTCTCCACCACACATTTTCTCATATTTATCCATTTCTATGATGAATAAAATCCCTTGGTCTTGACAAGTGTCAGGGGTAAAAATTTACCGATTTACCCTCGAGGTGGCAAAATTACCATTTTGCCCCTAGATAGTGAAAATTCTAGTTTGACTCCGAATTGATCCTCGAACTTCGAATCACCATTTTAAGTCATTCCTGAACTGTAAAATTTTGAATTTCACCTTAGAATCCCTATTTGACCTAGTTCGATGCTTAGATCAACTTTATTGTACCTCTAGGTACAGTACCGACTTTTGTTGATTTTTCGAGGCTCTCCTAGTATGTAAACATGCTATCCATCACATGTATGTTATGACAATTATTTTATAAGATCGAGCTTTACAAATTCTTTCCCATTTAAATACACATTCAAACCATTTTCGACATAGTCATCAGAATCCTCTAATTCTTTTTCTCCTAAAGCAATGCTGTAATAGAATTCCTTTACCAGACTTGCACAGTAAGATCTATTCTTAAAAGTGCTATATCCTTTCAGTTTCAGTTCATTAAAATAGTCGGATAAACTTGTCTGAATTTCTAAGTTCTCATCAAAACTCTTCCAGTCGATATATTTGCCACATGTTATAGGTGCATTCTCAATTTTTCTGAACCTCAGTTCATGCATCCTATTTTTTAACTTAGAAGAGGAAGAACTAGTACCTTTCTTGCGTGTGGATTCCTTATCCTTCTTCTTTTCTGTTTTCTGCCTCTTTTCTTTCAGTTTCTCATATATCTCTTTCACTAAAGCAGACGTGATTTTCTGTTTCTTTTTCAATACTCCTATTTCTGATTCTTCTTCCACTGGTCTCTTTCCCTTCTTCTTGTCAGTGATTTCTCTACTTTGAGATGATTTTTGCCATTTTGATTCTGAAAATTTCTTACTTGGGTTTGAGGGTTTTGGTTTTGGTATGAGTTAGTTTCAGAGGCAAGAAAGTGGAGAGAAAAGGATTTCGGTTTCAGATTTTTGAGTTTCAGGGGAGAGAAAATGGAGAAAAAGAAGTTGTCAGCAGTTTTAATTTCTCTTAGAAAACCATTCACCTCCCCCTTAAATATTGCCCTATTCTATTTGCTCAAAATTTCAAAACTCCCTCTAAATTTTGGTTATTCTCTTTAGGCAGTATTTCTTCTTTCCTTATCACCCGGTACACACATTCTTTATATTATTTTATTCACTGAGTCTTATTATTTAATGCTACCAGAATACTCTTAGTTGACTAAGATTCATCTTAGTCTACTAAATGCATTCTTTTTCATGTTCATGAACCAAAGGTTTTCTCACAATTCCTGCTGACTAATCATACCTAGATTTCTTCTAATTTCATAGAATTTATCTTCATTCAGCGATTTAGTAAAAATATCAACTAGTTGATGCAAAGTATTCACAAATTCAATTTTAACATCATTTTTCACTACATGGTCTCTAACAAAATGATGTCTAATCTCAATGTGTTTTGTTCTAGAGTGTTGCACAGGATTCTTTGAAATATTAATTGCACTTGTATTGTCACAGTGTATTGGTATGTTATGCATTGATAACCCATAGTCCTCTAATTGTTGTTTAATCCACAATATTTGGGCACAGCAACTACCTAATGATACATACTCTGCTTCTGCTGTAGATAAAGCCACTGAATTTTGCTTTTTGCTAGACCATGACACTAGCATACTACCAATAAATTGGCATATTCCACTAGTGCTTTTCCTATCAGCTTTGCTGCCAGCAAAGTCAGCATCTGAATATCCAACTAGGCTAAAAGTTGATTTTCTAGAATACCATATATCTAGAGTTTGAGTTTCTAAGAGGTATCTAAAAATTCTCTTAACAGTTGTTAAGTGTGATTCTTTAGGTTGTGACTGAAATTTAGCACACAAACACATACTAAACTGAATATCTGGCCTACTTGCTGTTAAGTAAAGTAGTGAACCAATCATACATCTATATAGCCTTTGATCTACATTCTTTTCTTTTTCATCAAGATCAAGTCTTGTGGATGGACTCATTGGTGTGGAGATTGGTTTTAGCTTCAGCATATCGAACTTTTTGAGCATATCTTGAGTGTACCTTTCTTGGTTGATGAAGATTCCTTCCTCACTTTGCTTAATTTGAATACCAAGAAAGTACTTCAGTTCTCCCATCATGCCCATCTCAAATTCACCTTGCATTTCTTTTGCAAAGTTCTTGCATAAAGCCTCATTATTTGCACCAAATGCAATATCATCCACATATATTTGCACAACAATTAAATCATTTAGATATCTTTTAATTAACAATGTAGTATCAATGCTGCCTCTAACATACCCTTTTTCAACTAGAAATTTTGAAAGCCTCTCAAACCAGGCTCTAGGAGCTTGTTTCAATCCATACAATGCTTTGTGGAGTTTCAAAACATGATCTAGTTTTTCAAAATCTTCAAAACCTGGTGGTTGTTCAACATATACTTTGTCATGACCCGGAACCTCCCTCGGGCCCATGACAACCATTGATACTCATTACCCGTAATACCAATCAGAACCCCGCAAGGCTTACATATCAGTTTTAAACAATTTTCAATCGTTTTCGACTCAAGTAAATCAAAGACAAAAATATAGCATTTTTATATAAAACAATATTTATAGAAACACGTGTAAGTAATCTTTTGTAAGTTAGAAGAAAAATAAATTCATACATACAATAATTTACAAAGTTATAATGTACAATAATAATTACAATGACAAGTGGCCCATAAATACACCAAGTATTGGCGATAGAAACCTATTATCTGTGAGATAGAGGGGTCAACTGGAATTCTCGACAAAATCGGTATCTACAAGCTACCACAGGCCTGAAATATTTGGAAAGGAGGTGGGTGAGATTTTGCAATGCCAATGAGTAAATAGACATTATCATAAATATCTAAAGACGAGTAACATGGAGGCAAGTTTAAACAACAAATTAAAAACCATTTCATAAGGTTTTCAATTTATTTCTTAAACCATAAAATATTTGTAATTTACCAAAATAGTTGTTAAGGCTTATAACTTTTATTAAAAACAGGGCTCAAGCCAAAACTAGTCCTCGGGGATACCTTGGTCGAGGCATCTAACCGAGTCTGCCAAGGTTGTTAAGATATTTACATGTTAAACACATGTTAGTTTTGAAAACAAGCCGTTCCTTGGCGTTGGCCGAGTTACACATTCACGTGGGGGTTCGACGTGAAGTGAGCTCTAACACTACCCCGGGAGTTACCCTCATCGCCTTTACAATCAGAGTAACTATATAATCGGGTTTACCGTGCCCCTCTAATAGGCAGTCCACGAAAACTCGTTACTGTAGTGACTAAACCCACCAATTTTAATAAACTTTTGACAGTATAACGTGGCTTTTATTTATTTACCCAGCCTGTATAGTAAAAGACAGCTTGCATAAATTCCCAATGCAATTATAAAATATAGCCACATATACTCATATATCATAAGTCATTCATAGGAAAATATATTTTTTTCAAGACAATTGGCAGCCTCCCATACTCAATTTTATAATCAAAAGTTTCTTATTTCAGATAATCAAGACAATATATTTATTTGTCACATTTATTTCTAAAACATCAAAAATTCCATTTTAATCTCATTTTCGTTTCATAAAATCCATGAAGATCATTTAAAAATAAACTCTAGATAATTTACAATAATAATAGGTTTACTCACAATTTGTACAAACTAAATGCTTCCTAGGTGTCTCGATCACTATTCATCGGGTACGACTTTCTTGCCTTTATCGGAAGGCTCTCCTCCTAGACACATTGCAAAAATTACACAATTCACCACATTGATGCTAAATCACTATATAATTGACTTAAATCCTATACTAATGCATGGTATGAAATGCAATAGCCTAAAACGGCTTAAACGCGGAATTAACCTATTTTTGGCACTTTACCCTATAAATTGCTAACGCGCTCCATTTTAGCTCTAAATTGTCCCATTTTCTCTCCAACATTTCTAACCATTAAATATCAGCCAATAACTCACTAAAATCACCAAAATCAGCTCACTTTCCTCCTTGGAAAATTTGGCCAAAAATGGGACATTAATTCGGTAAATCTTCCACTTTGTTTTTCTATCACATTTAACCATTTTTCCTCATTTTCTCTTCATTTCTCTTAGAATAAAAATCAGTTCATCATCATTGTACATCATTGAACATTCAGCCAAGGGTGGGTATTGTGAAAATTTCATGCTTTCTTGCCCAATTTGATTTCTATACACATTTAACTAACTAAAACTATCAATTTAACTAAAAATCAAAACATAAAAATTTCAAATTCCTCCCCCTTGAATTTCATCCAGCCCTTGATATCACTTTTGATCTCTCTCCTCAAGCATGCTAAATGGAAACAAAGGCATAAGAAAGGTAGAAATCAAGCTAAAGTCGAAAAATCTTACCATTAGACGCGTAAACGGACGAAAAATGCAATTTCCCCTTTGAATTTTCTAGTTTTCCTTTGGTTTTTCCCTTTTCTTCCTTTCCTCTCTATTTTCTCTCTTGTTCTCTCCTTATGGCTGGCCATCACTTAATATGGGGTTTAAATGGGCTGACTTTTCACTAAAATAATATTAAATCATAAAAATATGCCATGTGTCACTTTTCCATTGGCCCATTTTTAAAATTTCATCCTTTAAACTTCAATTTTTCACCACTTAAAGTACCATAGTTATTCAAACCAAAAATAAATAAATCCTATGATTTTGACAAGTTTTGGGTGGTGAAAATTACGGTTTTTACCCCAAGATGACAAAATTACCGTTTTGCCCCTATGTTTCGAAAATTGTCAGAATTGAAAATTTTCACTTCCTATCATTAAATTATACTCCAAATAGTTAATCTTGATCAAAAATTTCACTCCATGATCAAATTATTATCTTAGGTGGCAAAATGACGATTTTGCCCCTAAACATCAAATTTCTAATTTTTCCCCAAATGAACCCTTGAACTCCAAACAATAATTTTTAGTCATTCCTGGACTGTCAAATATTAAATTTCATCCTACGATTCCTATTTGAACTAGTTCGAGGTTAAATCAACTCAAGTGTACCGTTAGGTACAATACCGGGTTTCGTCTATTCTTAGGACTTTTCTAGCGTAATAACATGCTACTCAGTGCATGTATGTCATGACATTTGTTTATAGGGTTGGGTTTTATATACTTTCTCTTGAATGAATCCATTTAAAAATGCACTTTTTACATCAATTTGGTACAATTTGAAATTCTTGAAGCATGCAAAAGCTAACAACAACCTTATGGCTTCAATTCTAGCAACCGGTTCAAAGGTTTCATCATAGTCTATTCCTTCCTCTTGGTTGTATCCTTAGGCTACTAACCTAGCTTTATTTCTAACCACATTTCCATGCTCATCTACTTTATTTCTAAACACCCATTTTGTGCCAACAATAGGGTGATTTGAAGGTCTAGGTACTAATGACCATACATGATTTCTTTTGAATTGGTCAAGTTTCTCTTGCATGGTCATTATCCAACTTTCCTCATTTTCAGCTTCTTCAAAGTTTTTAGGCTCAATTTGAGATATGAATGCTGAAAATTCACATGTTTCTCTTGTTGCTTTCCTAGTTCAACTCCTTGAGAAATATCACCTATTATTTGATCTTGTGGATGGTCTCTTACAAATCTCCAACTTCTTGGAATGTCATTATGCTGATTTTTTGTTCTTTGCAAATCTTCTAGAGGTGGAGTTTCATTTTCTGTTCTAGATGAGCTTTCTTCATTATTATTATTGTTTTCTAAGCTCATTTCTTCCATTTGTTTTTCTAAGATTTCAACATCATCATCATCAACATGGATTTCATTTTGTAAAGCATTTGACTCATCAAAAACCACATGGATTGATTCTTCAATGGTTAAAGTCCTTTTGTTAAAAACCTTATAAGCCTTTGAGTTTAATGCATATTCTAAAAATATTGCTTCATCATTTTTTGCATCAAACTTCTCTAAGGGCTGTTTTCTATTGTTGAATACAAAACATTTGCAGCCAAAACTCCTAAGGTGAGAAATATTTGGTTTCTTACCCTTGTAAAGTTCATATGGTGTCTTAGATATCATGGGTCTTATTGAGACACTATTAAGTATATAAGCTGCTGTGTTCACTGCCTCAGCCCAAAAATATTTTTGTAGGTTATTCTCACATAGCATAGTCCTAGCCATTTCCTTTAAGGTTTGGTTTTTCCTCTCTACAACTCCATTTTGCTGGGGTGTTCTAGGTGCAGAGAAATTGTGACTAACCCCTTTTTATTACAGAATTTCTCAATTTCATCATTTTCAAATTCTCCTCAATGATCACTCTTTATGCTAACTATGGCTGGTCCTCTTTCATTTTCTACTTTCCTACAATGACTTATGAAAGCTAATAAAGCATCATTCTTATGATCAAGAAAATAAACCCAAGTATATCTAGAATAGTCATCAACTATTACAAAGCCATAAGATTTTCCTCCTAAACTAGTTGTGCTTATTAGACCAAATAGATCAATATGTAACAATTCAAGAGGTCTAGATGTTGACACAATCTTCTTAGTTTTGAAGGATGTTCTAACTTGTTTTCCTAGTTGGCAAGCATCACATATTTTATCATTTTCAAATTTTAAATCCGACAGCCCAACAACTAAGTTTTTCCTAATCAATTTTGACATAGTGTGCAAGCTTACATGTCCTAATCTCCTATGCCATAACCAACTATTATTTTCAGCATTTGCAGCAAGACATATCTCACTATTAATTTCAAGATCTTCAAGAAAGACAACATACATATTTTTTAATCTCTTTCCTATAAATGATACTTTGTTTGTACCTATGTCTATTACTTCACACTTAGTTGAATCAAAACACACTTTAAACCCTTTGTCACATAATTGACTCATACTTAATAAATTATGTTTTAGACCCTTCACTAACAACACATGACTAATTTGAGTTTGGGAGTTCTTACCAACCGTACCTATCCCATGAATTCTACCTTTTGAATCATCACCGAAGGATATGGTACCTCCTTTTCTTTTGTCTAGCTAAGCAAACATCATTTCATCTCCAGTCATGTGATGTGAACAGCCACTGTCCATATACCAAGGCTATTTCTTTTTGAGTTGAGCTCTTGAACATGCTTCCTTTAAGTACAGCTCAACCTACAAAATAGCATTTCAGTTTTTCTTTATAAGTACCCATACTTTGATGGGTCCTTGAGTGTTAGTTGTAATATAGGATCCTTTAGGAACACAATTTTTTTTATTTTCTGCACATTTCTTTTCTTAAAACAATCATATGATAAATGACCATGTTTACCACAATTATAGCATCTAGGTAATGCATTAGCAAAATTTTTATTATGGTATGCATATCTTTTTGAAGATTCATTTTTCAAACATTTGAGAGTTGTGTTTACATCAAGTAATTTTTGCACAACATCAGACTTATTATCTAGCTCTAATATTAAAACTTCAAAATCTGTCTTTGAGTGTTCTAACTCAATGTATAAAATATTTCTTTGCTCAAAAATAGAATTGAACTCTTGCCTCATATTTTCCAAATTATTTTCAATAGATCCAGCCTTTTTCTTTAATGTTTTGTTTTTTGAAAAAAGTTTTTCAAATTCATCACAGAGGCTATCATACTCATCCTATAAATCAACAATAGAAATATCACAGAGGGATGAGGATACCTCTGTTTCATCCTCTTGTGCCATCAAATAGATGTTTGCTCTTTCCTCAGATTTTTCATCTTCAGCTTTAGAGCTTGATGTGTCACTATTCGACCATGCAACAACCACCATTGCTTTCTTGGATTTCTTATTTTTCTTTGGAGTCTCATCTTTCAGCAATGGACACTCGGACTTGAAGTGACCAGGTTTCTTGCATTCGTAGCAGATCAGCTCCTTCTTTTTGTTAAGAGTCATTTTTGTTTTTGATTTTTCATGAAGCACTTTGATCTTTTCTAAACCCTCTTCTAACCAGTCTCTAGTTTCTTCTACCCATAAGCTTTTTGAATTTTCATGCAACCAGAGCTAACTCTTCATCATCATCACATGACAACTCTTCCAGCTCTTCCTCAAGGATGTTGACTTTAAGTGCAACGCTCTTTTTCTTTTCCTTTGTTTCCCTCATATCTTATTCTTCTTCCTCTTTAAGCTCCAGCTCATGAGTTAGGAGAGAGCCATAAATCTCATCTAAGGTGATAACATTTAGATCTTTTGCTTCTCGGATTGCAGTCACTTTTGGCTTTCAATTTTTTGGTAAACTCCTAAGCAATCTTTTTACTAATTCATGTTCATGGATAGGCTTGCCTAGCTAACTCAATTTATTTGTAATGTTTGTAAACCTATCTAACATGCTGGTGATGTCTTCACCAGGCTCCATTTTGAACATTTCATAGTTATGTGTTAAGAGGGCAATTTTGGACTCCTTTACTTGAGAAGTCCCTTCATGGATTATTTTAAGTTTCTCCCACACTTGTTTAGCTGCTATACAGCTTGAGACTTTGTTAAATTCAGTGGGGGTCAAGGCACAATGTAATGTGTTGATGGTCTTAAAATTTATTTGAACTTTCTTAGTTTCAGCCTCGGTCCATTCAAACCTTGGCTTGGGCATCAACTCATTTGTCACCACATTCACGGTTAAGGGCATAAAGGGTCCATCAGTTATGACGTCCCACATTTCATAGTCTATAGCTCTAACATAGATTGACATCCTAGTGCTTCAATAAGGGTAATTAGAGCCATCAAACAGAGGTGGTCTGTTTGTTGATTGTCCCTTAGCCACTACTGATTTTAGTTGAGCCATTTGGATCCTCCCAAAGGGTGTTAGACCTTAATAACAGGGAACTAGCTCTGATACCACTTGTTAGTCCCAATAATATGTGCTAGAGAGGGGGTGAATAGCATAATTTGGCTCTTTCAAAAATTGTCTCTAAGTGTAAACAAAGTGAGACAAATGAAGGAAAGAAAATAAAACAAAAATAGAGTAAACAAGACAGCAGAATTTAGAGTGGTTCCGTCTAGGACCTACATCCACTACCTTAATTATCCAACCAAGGATTTTCCAAACAATCCACTAGGAACCAGTGAAATTCACAAGCTTTCACCAAGCTTTACAATGGCTTTTACAAGGCTTAGCCAAAACCTTTTACACTATTTTTTCCCGGGCTCAACTGTAACCCAAAGTGGTTTTTCCAAAGCTCAACCACAACCTATAACAATCAAGCTATCCCAAGCTTGAATAACTCCTTAGAGTGACTTCCTCACTCTAAGAATACAAGAAAAGAAGTAAAAGAAAGTACCTATGATCACAAGTTGATCTAAATGACACAAGGTTGAGTGCATAATACAAGTACAAAGAATGGGCGTTAAGGTGCGACAGGGTACAAGAGAAATTTTTTGGTTTTTCAACTCTTATGTGGTTCAAATCTCTCTAATACTTCCAAGAACTACTTTTTCACTGTTGGAAGACCCTTTTATACTTGGAGAAAAATCCCTGATGGCAGTTTGACAATTTTCTAGCCAATGGAGACTGTTGAGAGTCGGTTCTAGCCGTTACTCTGTTTTTTGGTGCAGTTTTCAAACTTGCAGACAGAATGCTTTTAGTCGACTAACCAATATCTTAGTTGACTAAGTTGTCTCTATTTTCTGCTCCTTGTCTCTAGCAGTTTTGGAAGTAAGCACTTAGTCGACTAGCTCATTTCTTGGTCGATTAAGTTGGTTCTGTTTCTCAATAATCTTCAGCTCGTCATTTCTCCAATTTGAATCTTGGCCAACCAACATTCTTCCTTATTCAAGTAATGAGCTTCCTCTTTGTTAAACAGTCATGTCTTATCATTTTTATCTTTCTTTTTCTTTTGATATACACTTTTGTAAGATTGATTTATTAATTTCATACATTAATTTTCTTGCACACTTAAGTAAAGGCATTAGACACAAATGTATGGAAATGTTTTATTATCATCAAAAACTAATGGAACCAACACACAGAACAACTAGAACAAATCAAGCATTTATGGAATAACCATTTTATAAGGATTGCAATGAAAGTAACTCAGAACGAATGGTAGGGTTCACGGGTTACTTTCATCTTGGGATGTTCTAGAGAGTTTGGCTTCATAGCTCAAAATAGAGGTAGTTAACATGTCTTCTCTTAACTTTTTTCTAAAGTACAAGTGTTTCTCTCTTTTAACTTATTCTTTTATTCTTGTTCACATACACCTTTTCCCTTAACTTGTTCTTGTATAGCTTTTCTTAGGTACATCTTCCATTTACTCTCTATTCAAGAATATATCTCATTATGTTATTAACGGTCATAAAATCCATTACTTTAATAGTCACATAATGGACTTTTAACCATTACTCAACATTAAAAACTTAGTAACAGTCACCTAATATTAAAGTCATTATTCATTACATGCATTAAAGCCCATTCTTGAGTAATTGTCATTTTTGGCACTATATATAGAGCCTCCATAATTCATTTAGGGACTTTTTTGAGAACTACCTTATTCTCACTTAAAGCTTTTCTCTCAAGCCCTCTTATACATTCTCTACCTATTCTCTTCTTGTTCTCTACCACTTGCCATGACACTTGGTACTTTAGGAACTACCTTGATCTTCCTCTTCGCCACCTTCGGTACATCCTTTTACTTGTTTGCAATGCTTCGTCTCCCTAGTACAAGAACCCCCTTTATATTTTGGCAACTCCACTAGGGAGGAGTGATTGCATTAAGTAAAACTCTTATTATAATAACTTTGTGTTATTGGAAAAGATAAAGAGTTTACTAGCAACCAAGATGCATTTTGTCACGACCCGGTACTCCTTTCGGGCCCATGACAACTGCCGCGATGTCTCAATAGACATTCATTACCCAAAATGTCAATTGGAACCTCGCAAGGCTCTTGTATCAATTTTACGTCTCCCTTGTGAGCAACAGTTACTAAATATCACGTTTTAAGAGAATATAAACTATTTTTAGATAAAAAACAAACAAAAGTAATTTCTGCCACACAAGGGTATTTTGGTCATTTTTACTCAAAAATTTTGAAACTTGGTGAAAATACAACATACGATCGAAAAATATACATTTCTTATCTAAAAATAATTGTAGTAATCTAAATCATCCAATTAAAATAAAATTTTGGCTAATCAAACTAAATAAAAATATTACATAAAATATTCCATTTTCTTATGAAATAATATTTATAGAACTCTGCATAAATAATTTTTGTAGCTTAAAAGCAAAATAAATTCATACATACAGTGGCACACGTAGCCAAGTATACAAAATATTCTACAATGACATGTGGACCCCACAATAATTGTAAATATACAAGACTGTAGACCTTCGATTTCTAAGGATGCAAATCCTAAAGCAACCCTCGACAAAATCGGTTGTCTACAGATTGTCCTGAGGCTGAAATGGATAAAAAGAAGGGGTGAGTTTTTGCAAACCCAGTGACTAAGCAAAATTCATCTATAACATCTAAAGCCGAGTAAATGGAGACAGTTCAATCATCCCATCATAATATAATTCATAACATTCACAACTCATTTCAAATCATATAAAATAATTACATTTCATCAAAAATAATCAGCAAGGCTTATGACTCTCTTAAAACTTGGCTTGTGCCAAAACTCGTACTCGGTGACACCTTTGCTCGGGCATCCAACCGAGTCTGCCAAGGCTGTTAAAATAACATATACACATAAAACATGTTTTTATGTTTAAAAACATAGCCGTTCCTTGGCGTTGGCTGAGTTTCACCCTCACGTGGTGGTTCGGCGTGAAGTGAACTCTAAACTTACTTTAGGAGATACCCTCCGCGCCTCTCATACTAAGGTAAACTATAACGGGGTTTACCGTGCCCCTCTAATAGACTGGTCCACGGAAACCCGCCCACTACAGTAAGCTAAATACATAACCCACCAAATCAATAAAATTTTGGTAGCATAACATGGCTAATATAGTACTATCCAACCTGTCAATGTAAGACAAAACAATTTATATAATTCACAAAACCACAATTTCAGCCATTCATGCTACCACAATTTCATAAGCCATCAATTCAAATCATGTATATATATATAATACTAATGTATAGCCTCCACTTACTCTATTTCGAAAATCAACATTTAGTTTCAGAATAATTTATAAATCTCATTCATTTAACCAACATTTAAAATGTAAAACATAATAATTTGCAAATTAAGTGCCTTATTCTTTAAAATCTTAAAACAAGTATAAACCACTTTAGATAACTAAGATGAACATTTGATTACTCACAATAGCGAGAGTTTGGAGTGGTAGGAGTACTCCTATTCTCGATCCTCGGATACAATATCTTTACCCTTATCAGAGGGCTCACCACCTATACATAATACATGACACGTAATTCAATATATTTGTGCCAAACTATTATAAAACTATTTCAGGCTCAATATGAATGCATGACATTGAATGAGAATTGTCCGAATAATCACTTAAAGACGGTGTTTTACGTGGGTTCAATTATGATCGGACTGAATTGGCATTTGACCTAACTCACACTATGCCTTGTTTAATTAGCCAAAACATCCAATTCAACTCCAAATATCTTCATTACACTTCCAATATTCCAAATACACCAAAGCACCTCAATGAGCTTAATTATGACTTAATTCTCCGTAACCGAAATTCATTTCGATTTCGATATCTAACATCATAATTCATCAATTCCTAGCTAAATAACATGAATTACAACCAAATCCATCATCAACATGCCCTATAGAAAATTTGGCCAAATGAGGGTTATTGAAGAACATGTGATTTTCTTGCTTGTTTTTCCTTCTAAACATCACAAAATGACTAAAAACACTAGGATATTATGAAATCTAGCAAAATTCATCATTGAAACTTCTTTCTCTAGATTCGGCTAGCAAAGGTTCCCTCTTGAAAACTTGAATTTCAGCCATGGAGAATGAAAAAGAATGCATGGGAAAGGTAGATCACAAGCTAAAATTAAAAAATCTTACCTTTACTTGCTTGATTCCTTGAAATCCAATAATTTCTCTTGGATTTTTCCTTCCTAGGGTTTGTTCTTCTCTTTTTCTCTTTGTTCCCTTGCTTGGCTAGCCATAAGAGTGATTTGGGAGGAGTGTGTGCTGGTTTTTTAAAGGGAATTATAAAAGGATTAAAACTTACCACGTGTCACCATGTAATTGGTCCGTGCTTAAAACTTAACAATTAAGCATTTCATTCCCACCACATATAATCTCTCACTTAAAAAAAACAATGGGTGAAATTCATGGGTTTGACAAGTTTCATGGTGGTGTAAAATTCTAAAAATTCCAATTACGTCCCTATGGACACATAAAATGATCGTTTTGCCCTTATGTTTGAAAATATGTCGAAATTGAAATTTTTCACTTCTCAAATTCAAATAATGCTCTAATTAATCAAATTTAGTCAAAATATCATCCAACATTCCAATTTTGCCCTTTGGTGGCAAAATGACCATTTTGCCCCTACCTTATGAAAATTCTCAAATTAACTCCAAATCAATCCTCGAACTCCGAATCACCATATTAAAACATTCTAAAGTTCAGTAACTCTCAAATACATCCTAAAATCTTTATTCAAACTAGTTCGAGGTTTTAATTGACTTAATTGTACCACTAGGTACGATACCGACTTTTAACGATTCTCCGAAGCATCCCAGTATGTAGATATGCTATCAAGTACATGAATGACATGACAAGTATATAATAGAGTAGGGCTTGACACATTTGTTCCTTCATACATTCAAGATTTGATGAGAAAGATCCAAGCTTCTCAAGAGAGGATGCAAACATTAGAGAACAATAATAGGTGAATGATTAAGACTATATCCCAACTCGCATATTCTACTACCACTTCTTGAACCCAACCTGTGCACCATAATGAGAGTGCACCTAACGAAGTCACTTATCTAGTTACAAAACTAAGGGCAATGAAGGAAATGGAGAAAATGCAAGTGATGCAATAGTTGCTGCAAACCCCAATCCAACCAACTCTATTACTGTAGTTACACTAGTAACTGCCTCTAATTCAGTAATGCCACCTACTCCTACCTAGGGATTTGTGACAATGGAAGAGCTCCAAAGGCTATTAGATTAGAAGAACAAGAGCTTGAATTTTTCTAGTTTGATCTTAAGGTGCCTTACTCGGCCAGTGTAGCTACAATTATGAGAAACAAGTATTGTAAAAATAAGATGTTCATAAATACAATCATTAAAACTGAAATTAAGTATTGTAAAGATAGTAATAAGATTATTAGAATCATGTTTCAAGCGTTGAAATAGAAAATTACTTTTATGAAACATAAAATCCCTAGAAATGAAGGACTTCTGTGTAGTCAAATCATAGAGTCTAGACCTTTTTTATGCTAATAAGATATCCTATGAATGGACAATTTTCCCATAAGATAACATATCTTTTTGTTATGAGATAGGGTTGATGTTAAGCATAAACAACTAAAGACTCTAAGAAGTAATTAATAAAATGGGTTTTGTGAAACAACTTTTCATGTTGTGTTTTATTAATAATGTAGGCTGCCATTGATACAAAATTTCTCAAAAATTTTGTAGGAAGAAAAGACTAAAAATAAAAGATCTAGCCATAATCAATAAATGTTGGTATTTTCTCTCAATAACATCATTTTATTGAGAAGTGCGTACACAAAATAGATAATTCAAAATGATTTTAGGAAAATAAATTCAAAAAGATTAAATTTTGGGCCATTATCTGACTTAACTTGTTTGATTGAAGTTGTAAGTTGAGTATGAACAATATTAATGATGGAATTATGGGATTGTGAATTCAATTTTGAATGAAGGATAAAGGCTAAAAAATTGGAAGACTCGCAGCAAGAACTTTAATCGAATTGCTCTAATACCATGTAAACGATTGAGGAATAAAAAAAACTAAATTGATTCTTGTTATTTCATCAAATGATTACAAGATAGTTTATATATAAACTTTTCAAAAGAAACTAGAAAATTTGATTATAAGACTATTAGCATTTAGACTTAATTTAATTAACTAAAATCATAATTAGTTGACTAACTAACCAACTAACTAACTAACTAATTCTTTTAAGCACGCGACTATCACGTGCACTATTCTTGATGCCCTTCCCCTTTTTGTTTTTGATGTTCTCTTTTTTTTATAATATATTTTTTTGGAGGAATTATCTTGCTAAGATTTTTGTTGGGAATATCATGTTCGGCTACACTTGTTACGCACAAATTGCAAAGGAAACATATATCCATGGATGATTTGATTGAAGAATTCCTTCAAAGTCAAAACAATTTCATGCCAATTAGATACTCTTATTCTAAAATTAAAAAAAAAAAGACTTAAGGATTTAAAGATAAACTTGGTCAAGGAGGTTATAGGTCAGTGTTGAAAGGAAAGCTTCAAAGTGGTCACCTTGTTGCAATAAAATTATTGGGAAAGTTAAAAGCTAAGGGCCAAGATTTCATTAATGAAGTAGCTACCATTTGGAAGGATTCATCATGTTAATGTGGTACAACTTGTTGGATTTTGTGTGGAAGGATCAAAACAAGCTCTGGTATATGACTTGATGCCATGGATCTTTGGATAAAATCATATTTGCAAGAGACAATAATATTTCTTTAAATTGGGAACAAATGTTAGAGATTGTTCTTGGAGTGGCTCGTGTAATCAAATACTTGCATTAAAGATGAGAAATGCAAATTTTACATTTTGATATCAAGCCACACAACATTCTTTCAGATAAAAAATTTATCCAAAAAATTTTAGATTTTGGACTGCCAAAATTATATCCTATAGATGATAGTATTGTGTCTCTTACTATAGCTCGAGGTACATTAGGATATATTGCTCCTAAATTATTCTACAAATATCTAGGTGGCATCTCATATAAAGCTGATGTTTATAATTTTGGAATGTTGTTGATGGAAATTGTGGGAAAAAGGAAAAATTTGAATGTTTCAGTTGAACAATCAAGTCAGATATACTTCCCTTCTTGGATTTATGATCAATTTGATCAAGGTGGAGAAGTAGACTTAGGAGACGTTATAGATGATGAAAAGAAAATTGTGAGGAAAATGGTAATAGTTGCATTTTAGTGCATACAGATGAAGCCCATTTGTCACCCTTCAATGAGCAATGCCCTTGAGATGCATCAAAGTGAAATTGGTATCCTCAAAATGCCTTCCAAACATTTTCTCTTTTCTCTCAAAATGTCAGAAGATTATGTTAATAAGAATTAGTAGACAAGCCCATAAAAAAATTATCTATTATTACCTTGTAGTATTGTTTGTTCAACATACATTTTGTTACACTCACGTAGCAATGTACGTTTTAGCTTCACACACAACTTTATACTGTGGTTCTTAATTGACATATATAGAAAAGGAAAATTAGATGAAGTAATTATAAGTATCGATTGGGAAAGGTTTCATATTTCTTTCTTTCTTTTTTTTTTATGTTTGGGTTTGCTTTTATTCTAAAACCATTGAAACAGAAAATTTGATTTGTAACTTGTAAGAATGTTTTATTGTTGTTTTTGTTGTACATTAAAAGATTAAGAGTAGGTGGTCAAAATATTGTTTTTGAGACTTTTTATTGATCTATAACAAAAGACATTTGAGAAAGGAAAGGACGGGAAACCCTTTTGCACCAAAATCAAGTTGTTAATTGTTATGGAAAAGAACTTACCATTGGCAAAAGTACCCATAAATAGAAAAGGCATCATATAATTCAAGAAATGCACAATACAACTCAACAACATAAAGCTCAACATAAAAACTCAAATTCAAATCTTCAAACCCTTAACATTTTCTTTTTAATTCTTAAGTATCATAGCTATTTGTTCAAGCTCTTAGAGAGCCACCATTGTTTTCAATTTTGTTTACTATAGACACTTGATATTTTATGTATTTCAAAGCTCTTTGAGCATTTGGTTATTCAATACAAGCAAGCTAAGCACATTTGCCTATCAGAATTGTGCAGCAGCTAACTTTCCATTGACATGGTGGATTCTTCCCATCGAACCAACTTCGTTAATGAACTCTTCACCATTTTCCTTGAAGTTATTCAGAACCTTAACAGCTATTGAAACATCATTGGAAAGTGTTCCTCTAGACACAGCTCCATAATTGCCTTGTACTTGAAATCATTAGCTTCATTCTTGCGCCTAGAAAGCATTCAAAAATGATCAGTGTTAATGGGATTCTTGTGATAAGGATAAGAAATGTTATAAACAAGTAAAAGGATGCACCGAAGGTGGCAGAAAGGAAGATCGGAGCAGTTCCTGATGTACTGAGTGTAGTGGTAGGTGAAAGAGAACAAGAAAAGAATTAAGGAATAAAAGAGAATTAGAGAGATAATTTAGAGAGAAAAGCTTTCTAGAGGAGAATGTGTTAACTCCAAGGGGGAAAGCCCTCTAAATGAATTGTGAGGCTTTATATATAGTGCTAAAAGTGACTGTTACTCAAGAATAGGCTTTAATACTCTTAATGAATGACATTATCATGAAGAATATTAATGTGAGTAACCATTACTGTAATTGTGTGTAATCAGACTTGTTCTCAAGTAAAAGGTAATAAAAAAAAGGTATACATGAAAAGATACAAGAGAAGAAGCTGTACATGAACAAATACAAGAGAAGAAGCTATATGAAAACAGGTACAAGAGAAGTAGCTGTACATGAATAGATACAACAAAAGAAGGTGTATGTGAATAGGTATACGAGAACAAGGTAAGAGGATAAAACACTTGTATTTCAGGAAAAGGTTAAGAAGAAGACCTCTTAACTACCTCCATATTTGAGCCACCAAGTCAAACTCTCCAGAACATCTCAAGATGAAAGTAACCCATGAACTTTGCCACTTATTCCAAGTTGCTTTCGTTGTAATTCAAGTGAAGTGGTTATTCTATTCAAAATAGTTGTTCTACTTGTATTAGTTGTTCCATATGGAGTAATGCTCTACTTATTCTAGTTGTTTTGCGTGAAGTAGTGCTTCACTTGTTCTAATTGTTCTGCGTGAAGTAACGCTTCCCTTGTTTTAGTTGTTCTCTGTACAATATTATATTGTAACATAATTCTTTAGAGAATAGGTATTAACCAAAATCAAGTATCTACGTTTTTCCCCTTGCATAAGAATTCTTACTTAAGAATAATTCTTATGCATTACTTTAGGGAAAAGTTTTATTTTGTACTATAACATATTATACTATAACATCTTAGGCAGTAACGTCTTAGGTAGTACTATTTTGGATAGTAACACCTTAAGCAGTAATGTTTTAGGTAATAACATATTACTGTTTAGTGTAATATTTGATTGATTATATAACAATATATTTTCATAGAATAATATTTTCAAGATGCAAATAGTAAAAAGAGAGTTAATTTTTTTTATAAAAACCTTGATTCTATATGCTCTATAATTATGAAGCTACTATGAACAATTTTCTTTATTCAGATTCTAAGCAAAACAAAATTCAGAGTAAGGTCTGTTCTTTTGTAAATCTTTTTGAACACGTAAGTTTTTCTTCTTATAATTTCTTGTTTGTTCTCTCTCTATTTTTATTAGTATATTTCTTGCTTTTCAAAAAAAAATTGAATTTCTTTTGCTTACATGTTTGTTGCCCCTTGCATGAATTTTTTTTTTCATATTTCTAAGTTAAAATATGAAATAAGAAAATTTTTATGCATGAGATTAAATTTTTTATTGAAAGAATTTTTTATATATATATATTCAAGTAGATAAATAAATTATTTGATTTTATAAAAGGAAGATGTCAATAATAATAATTATTATATATATTTTTTTCTTTGAAGAGTAGTGCATGGATTCCATTCTCTTCTTTTACTATGTCTTTAGAGCTTTTGATATTTTAACCTTATTTTGTCTTTTTACCCTTCTTAAAAGCAATTTTGTCTTTAGTTTTTTAATTGCTTACAACACAAGCCATAATTTTTCTCTTGTCTTTTTTGTATTTATATTAGATTGAAGTTTGGTTTGAAGCTCACATCACAAGCAAAAGTGTCAAAGAGAACTTTGGAAACAATGCTTTTGTTTTAGTCTTAAGACACAACATAGGTTTCCCCCTTTTTTTTTTTTTTACTTGGCTTTTGTGCTGAAGCTTGTAGCATGTGTGGCACTTGTTTATAATTTTATTATGGAGCTTTCTTTTGGAGCTCGTAGCATATACGGCGAGCTATTTCTTTTAAGCTCGTGGCATATATGCCACGAGTTATATGTTTTTTTGTAATTATAATTTTTTAATTACTATGTTATTTTTATTTGCAACTGTAATTTTTTATAAGTTTTATTTATTATATATATATATTTTTATATTGCATATATATAACTTTTTTATTTTATATATATTATTTAAATAATAATAATATCAAAATCTATAATTTTGATAAGTTTTGTTGTTTTATGCTTTTTATGCTTAATAAATAAGTAAATTAAAAAATTATTGCATACGTATACTTATCCCTTTTTCCATGATCATGTTTGTAGGCTTCTTTTTCCATCTTCCTCTATGCCTAGGACGCATATCCTCTCAAAGATCCATTATGGTGAGCTTGGAAGGGCTACAACAAGGAAAAAGACCAATGCGCATAAAAGGAAGAGTAATGATTCCGAAGTAATTCCTCTAAAGAAAAGTAGGAAAGAGTGGTGAAGTTCCTTCTGTCCTTGAAAACTGGGAAGATGAAATTATTAGAGAAAGAGGAGAAGATCATTTTTGGGAAGAGGTTCGTGCCAGACAAGTTGACCAACATCCCTCTGAGCCTGTTGGATATGATTGGAATCGTTTATACTCAGAAGCACCTTCTCATAAAAGAAGTGGTATTCGAGGACTATCCATTCTAAGGTTTGAGCGTGGTGAGTTTCCACTTTCTACTACTAAGCTAGGTTCCAATTTTCAATTTATTCATGGTTGGGAAGAGTGGGTAAATAAGTTGTTGAAGAATCCAACTTATGTTAAACTTCCCTCATCTGTTGGAATACTTGATGTTGTACGTGTCACTTCCAAGCTGAATATTCGTAGATAGAAAAGAATGGATGTATGGCGTGCTATTCTTGCAAGATGGAGCATTTTTTCTCATACTATGATTATAGCATGGGGGGAATTTACTTTCACTTTATAAGATGTGTGTATTCTCTTAGAACGTCTTTGTATAGGGAAGCATGATTTTCACTCTATTAAACTTTCTGAAGAAAAGATGTGTATTTGAGACTTTTTCTTTGATCTACTCAAGAGTTTGAGCAAAACTTCAAAGGTTGCACAGTTCTCTAGTGGGATAGGGGTATCTAATAAGAAGTTCAATGCTAAGGGAATTGAGATTTCAGTTCTTGAGTATCCAGACCAAAAGCATGACTTAGTGGCTTTAATAATCTTTTGGTTGGCACGACACATACTACCAGGGTGTCCAGATGATGGTATCGTTTCAGCAGTTGTTCCTTTAGCAATAAAAATTGTTAAGGGAATACGTTTTCCTCTTGCTCCATTGTATTTAGGATCTATATATAAGAGGCTAGACTTGTACCAACTCAAAACTGTCGAGTCAGTTGGGTGTTACAAAGTTTTGACTAATGTGGATGCTTTTTTCATTCAGATGTGCCTATGGGAAAGGTTTGAGTAAAACTTTCTTTGTATAGGGAAGCATGATTTTCACTCTATTAAACTTTCTGAAGAAAAGATGTGTATTTGAGACTTTTTCTTTGATCTACTCAAGAGTTTGAGTAAAACTTCAAAGGTTGCACGGTTCTCTAGTGGGATAGGGGTATCTAATAAGAAGTTCAATGCTAAGGGAATTGAGATTGCCCTTCTTGAGTATCCAGACCATAAGCATGACTTAGTGGCTTTAATAATCTTTTGGTTGGCACGACACATACTACCAGGGTGTCCAAATGATGGTATCTTTTCAGCAGTTGTTCTTTTAGCAATAAAATTGTTAAGGGAATACGTTTTCCTCTTGCTCCATTGTATTTAGGATCTATATATAAGAGGCTAGACTTGTACCAACTCAAAATCGTCGAGTCAGCTGGGCGTTACAAAGTTTTGACTAATGTGGATGCTTTTTTCATTCAGATGTGCCTATGGGAAAGGTTTGGTACTTGCACTCCCGTGCCTAATGCATGTCTTTTTGCATCTGTTTCTATGAATAGCCCTTTATCTAGGAACAACTATAGAGCTTGGGCATGGCATGATCAACTCTAGAGAGGTAATGTTCTTGAAGTGATGGATGTGGCAAAAAAATTCAATCCCAAACCTTATGTGCAGTCCATAAATGGATTTGGTGATTTTAGAATTTATTATGATCACCACCCTTTACAGTCTAGAAGAATGAGTGCACCAGGTATTAACTTTTGTGTATGTGTTCACAGTTCCCAATTCCATCTATGATTGAGAGTTCGAGTTCAGGTGGAGATATAGATTTTCTTTCTGTCAAGGTATATTCCCCTTACAAAGTGGCACGCCAATTGGTGTTTGACCAACTAGCTCCACTTGACTTTTCTTCATCTATTAGTTTTTCTTCTTGTGTTTCTTCATTCCTCATGGTAGGACTTCAACTCCGTTTAGATAAATTTAAGAGTTGTACTTGTGAGACCCTGTCAAGCTCGATTAAAAGACGGTATTATACCGAGTGGTACAACTAAGTTAAATCGAGCTTTGAACTAATTCAAATAGAAATTCTAAGAGGAATTTCAAAATTTTGAAACCCACAGAATGGCTTAGAATAGTGATTCGAAGTTCAAGGTCCAGTTTGGAGTCCATCAGAAAAATTGACCGATTAGGGACAAAACGGTCATTTTACCATTTGATGATAAAATGGAGATTTTTAGCCAAGATTTGATCACATTTGACCAAGAGTAATTATATGAAATATAATTATGATTATTGGAGTATAAAATGATGTTTAGCAGTGAAAAAAATTATGATTCCTGGTATTTTTAGAGTACAAGGGCAAAATGGTAATTTTGTCATTAGAGGACTAAACGGAAATTTTTATAAAACGAGTTTTTGCCCAATTTGGTTAATATTGATCAATGTTAGTGTTATTTGAGGTTGAAAAGTAGAAATAATTTGATTCCGGTACATTTCGGAGTATAGAGGTAAAATCGTAATTTTTTCGCCCCGGGGGAAATTGAAAAGTTGGAAGGGGTAAATTCTCCAAATGCAGCCTACACTCGTCAAACATTCCTTGAATGCAAACCTTCACTAACTCTTTCTCATCATGAGACTCTTGTATATGTAACACCCGTTACCTAAAGCGTTGGATGTTGTCACAACCCAAATCCAGGCCATGAATGACGCATGGGCTCAATGGACATATCCCACTAAGCCCAAGCAAGCCTTTTTATATAATCCCGATCATCATTCCCAACCATCATTTCTAAAACCACATATTGTAATTCTCAACTATAAATATTTCAGTAACGTTTTATAGCAACCCAATATTCACATTTGTATTATTTTAAAATAATGTCACCTATTTGCCAACCTATAATGGCATTAGTAATCGAATATACATATTTGATTTTTAACATGAATCTTAGTGGTCTACATTACTTATACGTATACACAAGCATAAGACTCTTGACCGTCAGCGGAGTGACCATGGGTGAAGGTACAGCTACTTAGATGCCATAATACCTACCAAAAAGGCGAGCATACATGGACAACTCAATCTAGATCCCAATTGCCTCCGAATCTGAAAACATGAAGTTTAAAAGAGTGAGTATAAAACTCAGTGAGTGAACATAAGAAGAGAACAAGCATATGATATGGAAAGTTTTAAAATCATGATGCACTTTTGCTAAAACCATGCAATTTAACTTAATTTCTTGTTAAAACCCCTTATTTCAAAACTTTGATTAGTCATCTCTTAGTGTTGAAAAACCCAAGATCATCCATGAAGATAAATGAGTGAAAACCATAGCAGGATATAAAACAAAGTAAACATGACCGAAGGATTCTCGTTACAGCGAAGAGGCATTCTTGCTGCAGCGAAATTCAGAGCACAAGTTTCTGAAACAAACCCGAGAGTTTCTCGCTACAGCGAGATTCATTCTCATGGCAGCGAAAACCATCGTGAGTAACTCGTTGCAATACGATTCAATTTGAAGATAATTAGCAAGATTTCAAGGTTCAACATGCAAGATGCAACATACATTACAAACCACACATTATACTCATAAACTTTCTATTACATATGTATATATAAATATATATAACATGAATATCACCACCGCCTCACCAGCTCATGTGCAACCCCCACATCGTGCACATAGCTGGAGTCATCGTGTGCACCCCCACATTGTGCACACTATATATCATCATGTGCACTCCCTACTCGCAGATTTCTATATCATCGTGTGCATTCCCTACTCGCACACCTCAACATCATCGTGTGCACACCCTACTCGTACATTTCAACATCATCGTGTGCACTCCCTACTCGTACACTTCAACATCATTATCCACACTTCCGCACCCCGTCATCACTGACATGTGCATCCCCCACATCGCGCACACGCACAGTTATATTTATTACACAATATTAACTATCAATACACAACATATATATTTATATCAACATCATATAAGGCACAAGGATTCATCATATTGCACACTCACAACATAAAATGTTTTAATAAAGGCTTGTTCCCATGCATAATCTTTAAGGAAAAATCAAATAAAAATCATTCACACACTTCGTCCAAATACCAATACATTTTTCCAAAATATTTTCAATGCAAGGTCACTCACCTTACTATAGTGGGATAGTACATCGCTATTTGTTCGGAGGCGTATCTAGCTATTCCTACTTGCCGGTCGCTCGTTATTTCCCCCGGCACACCACCACAGTACGCTACCTTTACTGTTGCATTTCCTAGCAACAATCCCAATTCAATATCTTTAGCATACATCATTTATACTTCCCTTTTTCATTCAATCACGAATCCTTATTCAACTTAACTTATCTTGACACAATTTTTACCAAAGTTGCATTCATCCTTTACTTACGTAATTCTTTAAATTATGATTACCGGCAACTTGTTTATGACACTAACACTATATTAATCTTTTCTAAGGATATTTATCAAGTTCAACCATCCTTTCCACAACAACCACAATTTCTCACAATATGCGACTTAAAATGTCAACTACACAACAATACCCATTTTCTCAAGATTTCTCAACTACACTTAAAACATCATTTGTCTTTACCTTTATAGTTGCTTGACTCGTACTTGCACTTCAATATTCCTTCAAAACATTAATCATCAAGCTACCAAAATGATTCACACATTATTTCTCCAAAGATTTAACCAAAGATGAGCTTAAAACACAAAAATCCTTACCTTAGCTTGCTTCAATTACAAAACCAAGCTTTTCTTCCTTTCATTCTTTTTCTTTCTTCTTCTCCTAGGGTTTAGATGTGCTGAAAATTGGGGTTAGAAGTTGGAGGTTTAGTGCCCAAGAAGTTTGGAGAAGAAAAAAGTAAGAAAAGAAAGGAAATGAAAAGAAACAAGGGAAATCACATGAAAAAATTTGATTTTCATGAACTTGAAATGAAAATGGCGTTGAAAGCTTCAAGAAAAAGAAAAAAATATCTTGCTGGAGGAGTGTCGCAACGTGCCAAGTCTGGGAACCCGATCGCCAGACGCAGGCAAAAATCGAGTAACTAGGAGTCGCCACCAATCTTTTTTATTTCGGTGTGATTGGTCACCTATGAAATTGGTTCTATTCGACGAAATCCTAAATTGATTTTAGGTCTGTCAAAAGAACAATAAACTGGTCTATGTTTTTTGGTCAAAGTTGGGTTCGGGAGGACGGTTACGCACAGGGAAGGGTTAGCACCCCTATGACGCCCGTTCCATGAATGGTACCATTTAATCATGTGTTATCCTAACCCATTGATTTGTTTTTATGTTCCCTTAATTATTATTTATTAAAAAATTTTATTTGATTTTCACGAATTTGACGCGCATGTGATGCGATTGTGTAATGCATGGCGTAGAATCGAGATAATGCCAAACGAATACCTTTTATTGAGGATATTTTTCGAATCTGCCCATCATGCTAGTGGGATCCGGAGATATCCTCTCACCTAGAGAATTACTCGAAAGACTCGCCTTTGTAAGCTTAACGAGTAAATCCCATCATTGGGATTATCATACTTTTTTTCTTAAAAAAAATAATGTATTCATGAACATGAACCTATTCCGAGCAAAAGCCTTTTTATTAAAGATATTTCCCGAGTCCTCCCATCATACTGGTGGGACTAGGGGACATCCTTTCACCTAGGGAGCTTTCTGAGAGAAACTCGCCTTCGCAAGATCTTCGAAAAATCCCATCATCGAGATATTATACTTGTAGTTAGTGTCATGGCATATTATTATTTATATTTATTTTTTTATATGTTTTATATTTTTATTTTATATTTTTATATATTTTTAAGAGTTACTTATATATTTGTAGTAAATATTTTCCTAAGCTTAAGTTCTTTGTGTAACTAAACATTTTCTAAGATATTATTATTTTTATGCTTTATTATTTCTATGTTCTTCTATTTGTATTAATCTCTTAAGTCTAAAATATCATCTAAAAAATTTAGAACATTACACTATAATAATTTAAAATTAATTCTGCCTAATATTCCTGAAAACATATAAAATGGGCCTACCTAAGACACAAATATTTCCATAAAAAAAAGTTAAAGTTTTTACTTGATTGGGCTAAACTGGCACAAATAATCGGCCTGACTTGTGATTCGCTCCAAGGCCCACTGTCCAGTCTCCTGCCCAACAGCCTTCGGGTGCCAAAACTACGCCGTTTTGATGCCTTAACCCTAAGTATAAAAAGGCTTTTTCTTCACCCTTTCTTCATTTTCTCCTTTCAACTTCTCTCTCTAAAACCAAACTCTCTACCTCCTCTCTAAAAGCTTCCACCCTCTCTTAACAACTTCCCTTCTCACCGGCCACCACCCAAAACTGGCAGCGTCGCCGACTACCCGAACGACCCTCTCTCTTTCCTCTAACCGATAGCTGCCGATCGTCTTTCTCCTTCTCTCTCCCTTCGCGATGGCGAAATCTCCCTCTTCACCTCTCTTTTACCTGGCAGCAAATACTCTAACTCCTACACTCCCTAGCCGATAGTAGCAGAAAACCCAAATCCTTTCTCCTTTAAGCTAGCTGGCGGTAGCCCATGCTGACCCAAAAAAAGCTCAAGCTCTCTCCAAAACAGTCATACAAAAACCCTAAAATCCCTCTAAAAATTACCAAAAAAATCCATCAAAAACCCCTTTTACTCTATTCTTCCCATTATGTATTTATGATTGATTTTTGGTATTTTTTGTATTTTTTGGGTATCTTTTTTATTTATGGATTGAGGTTTCGGGCTGTTAGAGACTAGGGATTTTTTTTATTTGCAGGTGGCTAGGCTTTTCTAGGGTTTTTTGGTTGTCGAATCCTCTCTGGTTTTTTTGTTCTGAAAAAAATTATTTTTCCCTCCCCTCTCATCGATTTGAAACACCCCTTTTAAGAACTAGATTGTCCAAAATTTTGGACAATCCATAGGTGAAATCATGCTCTTCTAAGCATGACTTCACAATGCTCTGGCAAACAGGAGGGGTTGGTAGCCGGACGTGACCACTTCTCCCCCAAATTCGACTGCCTTTCAAGGGCATTCATGCCCTGTAATGATGGACTAGGGAAGGGGCTGAGCACACTCTCAGTCTTTTCCTGTTCATCCATTTTTTTATTTTTTTCAATTTATTTCTTATTTTTATTTTTTGGTTTTTTTATTATATTTTTTTATTATATTATTTGTATACTATATATATATATATATAAGAGGTGTCTACAAGGAGATAAGGAAGGTCATGGCTGATAAAGATGAGAGTCAAAGCTTCCTTTGGAAGCTATGACCAAACTTTACGTAAAATTATCGTTTTACCCTCCAAGTTTCTTCCCTTTTTAATTTAGTCTTTCCAACACTCTTTTAACTCCAATTTCCTTTTATTATCTTCTTTTACACATGTACAAACGAAATATAAAGCTTGTACTCCAACGCGGCGTCTCCATAATATTTAAAATATATTTTTTTCCCGTGTTAGTTTTATTTAATAAAGCGCGGGTCCCACTAGCTTCATTTTTCTCTGAAATTTTCTCGTTCTTCCTATCCCCCACTTAGATTAACCGTATACTCCTTCTTCATGAAAAATTTTGACACTAAATAAAATATTAATATTTTAATATTATTTTATTAATAAAATATTATTTTTTTCAAAATTTTTCACTTGTTTCCTTGGTACCCAAAATACCTTATTATGCCTCAATTCACTTCCCAATCACTTTTTATCTCTCAAATTCTTTCCTAATAAAAATATTATTATTTTATTATTATTCTCTCGCGTGCGAAATATTTTATCTTAAAATACTCTTTTCACCTTTCCTCACCTTTAAACATTATAATTAACCTCATTTTGCATCTGATAAGTTTCATTAGCCACCATGGCAAATTACGGGGTATTACAAATGTATTCCATGAGGTATTCTCTGGACTTTTGATATTCTCCTCCCAAATCAACGAGATTAACCTTCTCTTAAGTAAAGAAGAAGAACTTTTTCCCAAACATCCTATACATTTGATTCCAAGATTCAACAAAGCTAGGGGTGAGATTAACATACCATGGATAAGCCTTTTCAATGAGAGATTTAGAGAATTCCTTCAATTTCAAGTCATCATCCAATCCTACTACTCCGAGTGTTTTCATAAACTTCATAACATGCTCTCGTGCATTATTGGTTTTACCATTGAATTTCTTGAATTAAGGACTAATGTAGTCCTTATGATATGGCTTAACCGTTATACTTGCTGGGTAAGGAAATTTGAAATCAAATTCCAAAAAGTTGAATCTCTTATTCTTTTGATCTAGTAACTTTTGGAGCTCTTCCATTGTCATAAAGCCTTGAGTGGTGGTTGCCGAGATTGTTGCAATAGAGGTAATTGTTGGCCTAACTACCACAGAAGAGTTGTTCAAATTAGGATTTTCAACACTTACCACATCAACTACATTTTCTCTGTTTCCTCCATTCACATTTGTGTTTACGGCTAGAGGAGTGGATCCATCAATTGCATCCTCATCGCCGTTAAGGTGTACAGGTTGAGCTTGAAAAATGGTGGGAGTGGAGGATGCAAGTTGAGATATGGTCTCCAACATCCGCTTGTTGTTGTCTTCCAACATTTAAATTCTCTCTCAAGAAGCTTCAATCATTTTCATAAGCTCCTGGATGTAGGTTGGAATGGGTGCATCTTGGTTACTAGAGGAACTATCCATCTCTTCTAGTAACGTAAAGTTTTTCTAGTAAGCTTTTACTTAATGCAATCACTTTTCCCCAGTGGAGTCGCCAAAATGTAAATGGGGTTCTTGTGATAAGGAGAGGAAATGTTGTAAACAAGTAAATGGATGCGCGAAAGGTGGCAGAGAGGAAGATCGGAGTAGTTCTTGAGATACTGAGTGTAGTGGCGGGTGGAAGAGAACAAGAAGAGAATTAGGGAATGGAAGAGAATTAGAGAGATAATTTAGAGAGAGAAGCTTTCTAGAGGAGAATGTGTTAACTTCGAGAGGGAAAGCCCCTTTAAATGAATTGTGAGGCTCTATATATAGTGCTCAAAGAGGCAATTACTCAATAATAGACTTTATTGCCCTTAATAAATGACATTATTATGAAGAACACTAATGTTAGTAACCGTTACCGCAATTTGGTGTAATAAGACTTGTTCTTGAGTAAAAGGTAATAGAAAAGCGGTACACATGTAAAGGTACAAGAGAAGAAGCTGTACGTGAACAAGTACAAGAGAAGAAGCTATACGAGAACAGGTACAAGAGAAAAACCTATACATGAATAGGTACAAGAGAAGAAGGTGCATGTGAATAGGTATACGAGAACAAGGTAGGATGGTGAAACACTTGTACTTCAGGAAAAGGTTAAGAGGAAGACCTCTTAACTACCTCCATATCTGAGCCACAAAGCTAAACTCTTTGAAACATTCCAAGATGAAAGTAATCCATGAACCCTGTCACTTATTCCGAGTTACTTTCATTATCATCCAAGTGAAGTGGTTATTCTATTTGAAGTAGCTATTCTACTAGTATTAGTTGTTCCATATGGAGTATTGCTCTACTTATTCTAGTTGTTCTGCATGAAGTAGTGCTTCACTTGTTCTAGTTGTTTTACATGAAGTAGCGCTTCACTTGTTTTAGTTGTTTTCTATACAATATTATGTTGTAACATAATTCTTAAGATGAAAGTAACCCATGAACCCTCCCACTTATTCCGAGTTACTTTCACTGTCATCTAAGTAAAATGGTTATTCTATTCGAAGTAGCTGTTCTACTTGTATTAGTTGTTCCATATAGAGTAATACTCTACTTATTCTAGTTTTTTGCGTGAAGTAGTACTTCACTTGTTCTAGTTGTTCTGCATGAAATAGCGCTTCACTTGTTTTAGTTGTTCTCTGTACAATATTATGTTGTAACATAATTCTTAAGAAGAAAGTAACCCATGAACCTTGTCACTTATTCCGAGTTGTTTTCACTGTCATCCAAGTGAAGTGGTTATTCTATTCGAAATAGCTGTTCTACTTGTATTAGTTGTTCCATATGGAGTAATGCTCTACTTATTCTAGTTGTTCTATGTGAAGTAGTGTTTTACGTGTTCTAGTTATTTTCTATACAATATTATGTTATAACATAATTCTTTAGAGAATAGGTATTAACCAAAAGCAAGTATCTACAAACAACATTCTATATTTCTCAGCATCAGTACAATAATCCTATATCATTACTCTATATATAGTCTCCCTTAGGTTTCTAAAACATTCAAAATTGATTGCCCTACAAATTAATGTTTAATTATAAGTTTGAGACAAAATTATGTCCACATAAGTAGATTAAATCATATTTAGAAAAGTAGCATTGATTTAATATGAATTAAACAATTTCTTACTTGAACTGGAAGTAAAAGAATTTGGTTTTGATGCTAAGTACCTTAATTTTGGGAAGCCTAATTTATCCGATAATTTCTATAATTTTACAATAAAATTTTTTACCTAACTTATTATAGAAGAGAGCAAAAGCGAGGTATTTAGATCTCAAAATTTAAAAATTTTAATTTATGCATGAGGTATATTTGAATTTTTAGACAAAATTATAAATCAAAACTTTTTAAAAAGTATTAATTTTAATGAATAATAACAAATATTTGATGAAATTTTTTGTATTATTACGTTACCCTTTAATAATTTATGAAATTATAATGAGCTTATTATAATTTTATTTTGTGGTTTTTTTCCAAAATTAGCTTGCTATTTTATTATTAATTAACAGATAGTAAATTTTTTAAACTCTAAAATACACTTTAAAAATTAAAATATTAATATAAAATAATTTTATTATTTTAATAGTAATAAAAAGAATATGTATAGGATAATTAAACCTGACTGACTCGACTTAGATTTCAAAGCATCGACCCTGTAAAAGGCTTAATGAAAAATGTGGTACTGGTAATCAACACTAAATTCAGATATTAGAACAATACTACTTAAAAAGTCATATGTATGTGGTACCTTTATCTTCCCTGTGGATGGAATAGCACTCTATGCCCGATGTCTTAGTAGTATTAGGTCGACATTCCTGGCCATTTAAAGTCAAATTTGTTTTTCCTGTCAGACAACTTCTCTTCAGGAACTTCAGATATATCTAGAGTCTTTCTGCACTTCAACGGTTGATTGCTTCCAGAATAAGAATCCACATATTTAACATAGAAGCCAGACCCACTTAAGCAAGGGATGCTCATGTAAGTATCATAATAGTAGGATTGATCTTCAATTGAACAATTAAACAAGGTGAACTTTCCTGGATTACTGTAATAGAAGGGATTTGAGTCTTAGCTGTACATGAAAGGAGATGCAGATGAAGTGATAAACATTATGATGAAATTTATATTTTAGTTTTTTTGCTATTTTTAATGACATAAATCAGAAAATTTTCTGATGAAAACAAACATTTTTATTCAAATATATTTATGAATTACTATTTGTCATTTTAAATAATTCTTAATAATTATATTAATAAGGTTAAATTATGCAATTAATCCTTGTATTATACAAAAAGTATAAATTTAGTCTCTATATAATAATTTGTGTGAATTGGATCCTTATACTTTGTGAATTTATGAATTTTAATCCTCTAATTCTAACATTGTTAAACTTGATACTTAAATATACTGATGTGACATTTTGATCAAGTTGACATGACATTAATAGGAATAACGTAACATATTGCTGACATGGCTTTTTTTTTTGAAGAAATCTCAAACAAATTTCCCCTTTCCTTAAGCAATTCAAACATAAATCTCAAACTCTTTCATTGTGGTTGTAAATGTTTTCTTGGCATTCATAGCAAATCTGGAAGGAATTTTTTTGGTTGATTATCTCCAAATTTGCGTTTGTGTATGTGATTTGTGTTCTTGGGGCTTCATGTATGGGTAAATAGGGAGGAAGTTCTGTTGGAATTCTGTTGTGGGAGGTAACGTCAGTGAATTGGGATAGGTTCTAAGTTTCTAGTTTGTGAATGGTTCCCTATGATTGAACCTGGGTTGATAGTGTGCTCGAAGAAGGGGTTTTCCGGTTTGTCTTCTATTTTGATGATTGTCTACCTGGGTCTGGTATGATGGTTTGAAATTGACGCTTAGAGTTTTCTGGAATGCACAAGAGTCGGAAGTCCCTTGAGTGGAAGTGTGTGGCTGTTGTTATTGTTGTGTACAGTTTCAATGCTGAGTATGTGTAGATAGCTTTTGTTTTTGTTAGGGTTGTGATGGGATAATGATTGAGAAGGAGATCTTGAACTCAGGCAACTTATTAGGATTTTTCGTTTTAGTGGATGACTATGGTCGCAGTGTTTTTGCAAGACACAAGTTGCCAGAATCGTGTCAATCTTTGCCTGCTGAAAGAGAGTCCATTAACCTTTAAAATGCAATATCTTGCCAAAAGAAACAAATATAGATGAGATTGGAGCAAAGGTTTTTATTAACCAGTTAAATTTTCAATGAAAAATTTCTGAGTCAAAACTAGTTGAATCTTTAGAATGAAAACCCATTGTTTTCTCTACCTTTAATTCCAAATTCAAAACTAGTTGATTCTCTCTCTTTTGATTCTCCTTCTTCGATTGTAGGTTTTTTTTTTCTCTTTTAATTTTTTTTGAAATTTTTAATCTTTTTTTTTTGTTAATTTTTAATTTAGGGTTATGGTGCTTTTTTTTTAATTTCTTTGTTAATCTCATGGGGAGACATTAGCATTTTTTTTACCATGTAAACCTTTTGCCGTGTCAGCATTTTTGCCACATCAGTGAATGCCACATTAGCATACATGCCAACAATTGTCATGTCAGCACATAGTCAACATCATGTTATCTCTATCGGTGTCATGTCAATTTGGTCAAAATGTTACGTCAGCATATTAATAGTTAAATTTAACAGTGTTTAAGTTAAAGATTAAAATTAACAAATTAACAAAGTATAGGGATCCAATTCACAAGACTGGCCCTTGGGTCAAGCCACCCAAGCAAGGGCTTTAGGCCCCCAATTTAGAGAGGCCCCAAATTTGAAAAAGTTTTATAATTTTATAAAATAATTAATTATATTAAAAATATATAAACATTTAAAAATATATAAAAATAATTAATAATTAATAATTAATAAAAATATCTATTTTCTTACTTTTCTAATTATGTGCTTAATAAATTTTAATTTTCTATCATTTCTTAATTTCTAGAATGCTATTAATTCTCAATTACTTCTCTTATTTCCAATCAACTAACAGTCATATGTATTTAATCATCTCCAACAGTTTTTTTTTTTACTTATTTCTCCTGTTTCCAATTAACATGTTCAATAAATTTCAACAACTATTTTTTTCTTTTATATAAAATCAATTATTTTTTTCAATGTATAATATCTACTTTGGAATTTTTCTTTTCTCATTTGCTCTTTCTTCCTTCTTCTTTTTAACTTCAATTTTCCTTCAAAGAATAAATAAAAAGTCTGTTATGTTATTACTTTTATAAAACCGTGAGCCTTATTTACGGTTTGTAATAAGTATTCAACAATTAAGTACTATTATTCTAATATTTATGAATTTTTTTATTTTAATTTGGAGTTTATATCATATTATTATATTATATTTATTTTATGTAATAGTTGATTTATTTGAATTAAAAAATTTGATTGATGATTTATATTAGTCATTTAAAAAATATATGATAGTCGCTTTAAGCCTTTAAGCTTATTGGGCCGCTCTTGCCAATTCACATAAATTATTGTATAGAGACTAAATCTATAATATAGAGACTAATTACATAATTTAGCGTATAAATAATATTGACAATTGTATGTAGATTGGCAAATTATTGTCAGTCACATATTGATGTTATTAAAATTTTTAATTAGCAAACACATATATTTGTTTATTATATTTCTATATTACCAATTTAAACATATTTTACTATAAATTATTAATAAGATCAATTAATTTGTAAATAAGAATTCTAATTGTATTAATGATTTTTATTGAAAATATTTTATTATAAATATTAATGAGATTTATCTAATTTGTGAATAACAATTATTAATTGCATTAAATCACCCATGTATGAGGAACATTTTATGTTTGATTAACTCTTTGAAGTCTAAGCTCTTTACGTGGACTGTTCTTCATATTTCGAGATTTGAGAATCATATAGCTGATTGTCTTGCTAAAAATGGTGTTGAGCGGCTGGAGGATATTGTGGAGATTTTTGGGAGACGGAATTCCCTTATTCAAACAAAAAGGGAGATGACAAAATTAGCACCACCATTTGTCTCTCAATCGCCTCTACGCCTGCAGTTTGCCAATTAGTGTGTGGTGGGACTAACAAAGCCCTTAATACCATCACTCAATTTCATGTTCATAGTTGTCCAAACTGCCTTTACGCAAAGTAATATTAAAACATAAACTTAAATAGATAATTAAAAACTAAAACATTCTTAAAATAAAAATAATAAGGTCATTCATAGGGGAAAAAAAACAGACATGGTAAGATTTAAAATATTGAAAAATAGATTTATAAACATAATTAATCCTAAGAAAAAACTGAAAATATTATTTTAGCGAAAAAAACATGTACTATTTGTTTAATTTAATTTAATTCAATTATTCCTTTCAAATAAATTTAATTAAATTATTTTTATTATCAATAAATGGTCCCACTAACTCAGAAAATACTTGATTACTACAATTTCATTGAAGATTCCTTTGCCCTTTCCAGTGGATGACTATTAGTGCATTGAAGCTTTTCCATTCTTTGAAGTTTTGACCAATAAAAGCAAAACAGAAACAATTAACAAAGGCATGCCAAGCTTACTCCTCCCACCTGCTGAATAATAGAGGTATTTATCAATCAAGTTGGGTCGGGAATGATCGGCACCTTTAAAGCTTAAAGTAACATTTAGTATAAGTGAAGTGAGAGCATATTTTTTGTGATGTTCAATTAAATTATATTTCAGTATTTGTTTTACAATAAATCATTATAATGTAAGATTATCATGTAATCATATCACAGTCAATGGATGTATCTGTAATGTGATTGCAATCTAAAACTAATGCAATTAGATTACATTGCACTTTATAATGTTATTAAAAACATTTTGGTCCTTCAACTTTGTTACTTTGTTAAAAACATTTTATCATGTTATAATATTTTTATATAGATTTTGAAGATGTCTTTTTATTATTCTTAGTAGTGATGGTTACTGCCAATAAAATTTATATTATCTTTTAAAAGAAAAAAAATTAAAATAAAATATATAATATAGAAAATTATATTAAAAAATGAAAATAAAATATATAAAATTATAAAAAAATGAAAACATATATGTGACATAAAAAATATATTGAAGAGATGATATTATATAAAAATTAATAGTAAAAATTCAAATATATTAAACTTGCATTTTATTAAATAGTGGTAATTCTGAAAATTGACATTACATTCTCAGTATAGTACTTGTAAATCAAACGCTGCATGCTATCTTCCTTACATTTTAATTATTACTTTACTTATATACTAAATACTATAATGTTATCTTCCTTACAATCATATTACTTGTAATCACATTACTTGTAATCACATTGCATTGTAAAGTACCAAACTCCACCTAAGTTTAAGTTGAGGAACAATCCGATTTAATCCAGTAATTTTATTTATTTTTAAATATTAAAAAATTTTATATTATTAATTTAATATTTTAAAATTAAAATTAAATAAAAAATATCATATAATATAATAAAATTACATGACAACCCCTAAAAATCCTATATGACCCAATTGAAGACAAGTGAAGCTTATGGGCTTGGGAGTTCACGTAGCTCATGGATAAGTCTATTATTAAAGCACCCATTAAATTTATTTTTTTAAAAATGCACATAGTAAGTTAATGTACTTTGTACATACACATAGGGTTGAGCAATGAGCTGTTGAAACCGTCCAACTGACCTTTTTCAATGATTTTCAATTGTAAATGGGTCCATTAATTGGCTCTATTTGAGGAGTTGGTCGAAGGCATTGGCTTGTGCAGTTTCTCAGCTCAATCATTGACAAGAAATCCTTCTTCCTAACACTGACTGAATAACTAACCAATATTTATTCTTTTTTTATTTTAAATAAGAGGGGATTACATTTGTAACCCCCTTCATTAACCCCTTAAGCTCTTAACAACCTCAAGAATTCGAAACCTTAAAATTAAAATCCCTAACCCTTTATCCTTCTTCAGTTCTCCCCATAGACGCCATGCCAGTTGTAGCTTAAGCATTCCTTGCCTAAGCCCTCATTGCTAGCCACTTGAGCCTTCCTCGTCGCCAATCCCAAAGTCAAAGGTGAACTTACTACCTAGTTGGCTACTACCCATCTTAAATACCATTTGCCATATTAATGACCAGATCAATCATTAATGTGTCAGTTTTAATGTGGTAAAACTTTTACCATAGTTGTTGATGCCATATGTTGTCACAATCCATTTTCTAAAGGGCCATGATCGACGCATGGACCTATGTGTGTATGGTCCATTAGATCCAAGCAAGCCTTAATCAACATGCGTGGGCTTGTCATCCACTGTAATCATACAACATCCATATACTGCAATAAAATTCACAAATAAATAAACATTGTCACATCATTATGGAACTCTTTGACATAATGTGTGGAATTCCATTTATTCATCAACCATATAAGCACCATCACACAATTATAGAACTTCTCAACATAAAGTGTGGAATTGCTTTAATTCATTATCAATATTCACATAACATATAATTCTGTGTTGCGGCACACATCTTATGCCTTTATCATTAATGGTATTTTTCACCATAAGAACATCATTCATATGCACCTATTCCGAGGCTCAACATAATATACACAATTCACAAAGAAAATATGAGTATATTCATACTTTTTTACATAATCAAGTATCATTGTAAATATAAACATTTAAAGACTTGTTGTTGGAAATAAGGCATTATCACACCTACCAAATATGGGCTGAGCTACTACTCCACAAGGTGCCTAGCTAAACGAGCTATTGATCTATAAACAAAATAAGGGAAAATAGCGAGTGAGTCACAAAGACTGTGATTGGATATGGGAAAGGGACAAGCCAAGGAAAAGAGTTTTTGCAGCAAACCATACTTTTCAAGAAGAACATGCTATTCATAACATCCATATAATTTCCCCTGAAATGTTCAATAACCTTGTTTCGAACATTTTACATAAATGCATTTGAAAACGATGATACATAAAAGAGTTGATAACAATTTATAGCTCCAAAGTACAAATATTTACAAGGAGAAAACAAAAGAGTTCACATTAAGGATACTAGTGCCTTTACCGTGGGTAGTAGTATCAATCTTCATACAACTTGTAGATCAGGCAATTACCTTTTATTTAGATATCTATAAGTATTATTCAAGTCTTCAACTCAATAGTTCTATATCAATCATTCAATACATGAATATATAATTTGGCAATCAAACATGTCATCATTTTATATAAGTGCAAATCATTAACTCAATACAAACGTTGAAATTACCACAGCAAATTCTTGATGAAATGTAGAAATCATCATGTCATTAATTTTTATTAGAAATTGGTACATCTACCTCAATCTCACGGCTACATAGGTGTGTGGTACCACTCCTCACTTCTGGACCTAATCATGTGTGGTATGAAACCCCACGTGGTCCCAAATACTCATGTGGTGCAACACCCCACATCTGGCCTTTTCACATATGGTACAACACCCCACATTTGCCCTTTATACTCATATAGCAATCATACTTAGGTAGTGTTTGGTACTTTACAATGTAATGTGATTACAGGTAATGTGATTACAATCAATGTGATTGCAGGGAAGATAACATTGCAGTGTTTGGTATATAAGTAATGTAATTATTAAATGCAGCGAAGATAACATTGCAGTGTTTGTTTTACAAGTACTTTACAAGGTATGTAATGTTAATTTCCAAAACTACCCTTATATATTAAAATACAAGTTTAACATGTATTTTTTATTGTTAAATTTTATATAATGTCATTTTTAAATATATTTTTAATTAAATATATTTTATTTTTCATTTCTTATTACAAGTAGATATTTTATTTTTATTTTTAATATAATTTCTTATATTGTATATTTTATTTTAAATTTTTTCTTTAGAAGATAATATTTTATTTTATTTCATTTCTTAATACGTTTTATATGTATACATTAATGTGATAGCTTCCTCTCTTGTAATCAATAGCAAATTGGCAACAAAATACCCATAATTCTTAATCTCCAATTAATTTCTTCTAAAAATATCATAAATTCAAAATAACTTGCTATCAAGCTAAAACAAAATATCAAGCTAAAATTATAAATTAAAATATGATAACATCCTTAAACCAAAGTATTAGCTAAAACTATCATGTTGAATAGCTCAATGGCTAATACAATAGCAGACACGATCGTTACAGTTTGCTCTTGAGAAAACCCTCCATTGTGTGAACTAACAATATAAAAAAGTAATTAAAATAATGAACTATAAACAGTATATAAAAACAGCATATAGTAAGCACAAAGTTAACTTTTCATGTCCACATTAGAAATATTCAATTTAAAAACAGCATATAGAAGGATCCATTTTTTATATGCGGGGAATATGTTGGAAAAATTTAATGTAAGTTCAATTGATACTAGAGACCGATTTAATGGTAGCAATCAAAGGCAAAAAAAAAAAAAAAGATTGCACTGCAAGAAGCAGGACTCAAACCCGAGACCAATAATGTAAGCGTCACTAAGCAATTAACCACACAACCAACTAAACAAATTGTGATAGGGTGCAACCAAAAGTTAGATTAAAGAATACAAGAAGAAGATAAAAAATGGAGAAAGAAAAAGAAGAATGGAGATTTCGACCCACAATTTCAAATGATGAAAAAGCAGAGCTAGAAAAAGGAGGAGCTACTTTAGCAAAATGGAGAAGAAGCAACAGACCCTCAACCCCAAAAACGATGTTTTGCTTCAAATTGTGAGTAATTATTTTAAAAGATGATGGGTAAAAATGTCCTTAAAGACATTACAGAGTGCAATGTAATGTGATTGCATTGGTTTTGGACTGCAATCACATTACATCCATTGGCTGCAATGTGATTGCATTGCAATCTTACATTGCAATGGTTTGTTACAAAACAAACACTGCAATGTAATTTAATTGGGCACATTGTAGGGAATGTGACTTTACATCCCTTATACCAAACGCAACCTTAATGTAATGCATTATCATTCACATAAAATACTGTAACTAGAATCATGATATTCACATTGTATCATTTCCATTCATAGTATAATTTCATTCGTGGGCATCTATAAATCCACATAAAATCCTTAAGTGGTGGAGACTTATTCATCCACTCTCATAATCTATATTTGTGGGCATTCTACCATCCAAATTCAACTCCTTGTAGAGGCACCTCAATTCATCCACACTAGCATATATGCCATAGTGGGTTATCTAACATTTCACATTCACATATAATTGGGTAGGAATGTATTCATCCATGTAGGCTTTTACCTAGCCATGCACTAATTGTAACACCCCCACTATTTCAATATAAATTATGGATAATGAATTTGAATTTGTAAATAGATTTGAGGACCTTAATGATGTGTTAAATGTGTTAAGTAGATAAAGGTATGGCTATTGACAAATATTTAGGAAGAAATTTGGTAAATTTTGAAGTTTGATACTTTGATCAAGATTTGATCATAAAATTGAGTATATATATGAAGGATTTCACGTAAAATGAATGATTTGAGGCATTTTAATGGAAGGAAAGTGAATTGGAGGCCTTAGGAATGAGTTTGGGGATTTAAGGAAGTGAAAATATGAAATCTGGGCATAATCTATTAATAGATATTCTACATTTACGGATAGATGCACTATAGGAAGCACGGGGAAACCAAGTTAGACAAATATCTATCAATAAATCCACGATATCTATTGATAGATGACCACTTGCAAACTAAGTGAAGTATATGCGATGGAATCTATTGATAGATTTGTGGAAACTATCGATAGAGAGCCATATGAAATGAATGGAAATCAAAGTGAGAAACATTTATCGATAGATGGCCAAATAGGGAAAAATAAAAATGGGGTTAGGGTATACACTATCGATAGATTCGAGGAATCTATCAATAGATGATAGATGAAAGTCAATGCCTAAATTTTAAAGGGATCTATCGAGAGATGCCTTCCATCTATCAACAAATGACCCAGTAAATGTAAAAATAAAAAGGGCTAAAGGCATCATTTACCTTAAAATAAAACAGAAAAACGCTTTTCTTTCAAACCGTTAAGAACCCTAACTCTCCAAATGAACTTTTAGAGCTATTTGAAGTAGATTAGAGCTTGGGAAATGTTTCTGGACATAGGATTATGCCTTTTTACCAATTGATTTTCAATTTAATTAGTTAATAACTTAGAATCAATTTGGTCTAGCTTGGGTGAGATTTTCGCCCTTGAGTTTGCTAGGAATTTAGAGCTCAGACTTGGGTAACCCAGCTACTAAGGCAAGGATTTAGTTCATTGTTGAAGGATTTGAGCTTATATATTGAATTGGATTATTTTTGACTAGGTGAATAGTTTCAAAAGTTAGGAATAAATATTATTTGAATGTTTTGATGTGTTTAAAAGAAAGTTAAAGCTACTTAACTCATTAGTGAGGTAAAGGATGGTTGGAGGCTAAGGATTGGAGCTTGGTGGTGGAATGTACCTTTGACTGTCACTATGAGTGAGTTTAGTTAAAGTGCATGTGATGCATGATGCTTTGTTAAAGGCGCCTCCATGGTACTAAAATAGAAATTATATATATATTTGCCTAAATGAATGTGCCTAGGCTAGAGAACGAAATATATGTGTTGTGTTGTGTGCCTTAGTGTAAGCCACATAGTGGCCTATGTTGTGTGAGCCTAGATTAGGAAGTCTTGAGGATATGATAAACATCTAAGAGTAGATTACTCTAAACAATTGACCCCTCGGTGGGTTATGAGTATTTAATGCCTTAGAGAATTAAAGGCACCTATATGAGATATTGAGCTAGAAATATCTGAAGCTCATTAAGAGTGCTCTCTGATGTAAATTGTGGTACATGAGGTACCCAAGGCATGATGGCCATAATTATGGATGTGTACTCTAGTCGATCAATGAATTTCGAATGTTGATTTGATTTGAGGACGAAGTGGAGTTGAACGCGCTGTGACTTTGCTTTGTGCATGCAGGGATGGTGGTATTGGTCCTGCCTGCAATGCTTTGATGCCATCCGTTGAGATTACTTCGGATGATGACTTTGTTTATAATGCCACTTGTTTGAGATTTTTGTAGATGTTGTCATCCGTTGGGAGATTACTCCAGACGATGACTCTAACTTTTCACCCGTTGCTTCAGCACTCATGTGATTTGATTTTCCATTAGCGAGTTAACCCTGAACATGATTTGTGAGACCTCAACCTCTATAGGCTTGTAACTAAGCATAGATGTAATAATACGAGCTAGGAGTAGTTTCATCATTTTCTCTAATAAGCTCTCAGAAGAAAGTTTTATGATATTTTAAAGTCTAAATAGGTATTAGACTACATAAACGATATGTACTGATGAAAAAACAAAGAAAACTAGAAGTTTCAACAATTTTCATAACAGGGGCAAAATGGTCATTTTTTATCTCGAGTCAAAATTTTAAGTTTTTATGAACCCGAATATGTCTAGACCATTATGGACCTTGTCCCAGTGTTAAAAGAGCAAAAATATTGCATAAAAGATTGGAGGAAAATAAGTTAATTTGTGAAGGGGCATTTTGGTAATTTAAGTGGAGTGGATAAGCTTGGCTATAAATATTTTGAATTTCCAGCAGCTTCTTGAAATTTCCAGCAGCTTGTCTTCTTCTTCCTTCTTCCCTCTCACGTTTCTTCAATTCCTCCATGGGAGTTTTCTTCAAGCTTCCATAACTTTCACTCTTTTGCTCCAATTTTCATGCTTTTGGTGCACCTTTCCATAAACCCTTGTGCTATTTCATCCTCTCACTTTAAAACCCTCGAAAAATCTTATTTCCATACTTTCTCTCACTAGTTGGGCATTTTAGAGAGAAAAAGAGAGAATTACCCCATTTATTTGGAAGCTATTGGAAGAGAATTCAACTACAAAGAAACCCAAGGGTGAGTGATGAACTAAATTCAATTTTTAGCTGTAGAAAATGGCTAGTAATTGGGATTTTGAGCTGTTTATTGTTAAAGATGTTCATTCATTTTATAGTAATTAAGATAGTGAACATAGATAGCCATTTAAAGTGGCAATTGAAAGCTAGCTAAAAGATAGCTTTAGGGTTTATATTATGTGAATTAATATAATAGTGATGTTAATGTAATGGTAGGTTCCAACAAAGTTCCATCATTCCATTTGGACAATTAGAGAAATTAGAGTCGGTTAAAGGCTTAACAATATACCGGTGAGTGGATTGCCTTCAAAACTTGTTTTGGGAAATATAATGTACTTGCCACTCATTTGAATGAATTATTAAGTTTTTTTTTATGAAAACAAGTGCCTTGGGAACAAGCTTTTGATAGATTGTCTCCATGTTGTGACATGTGACTATTATTGATTCATGTACTACCACATTGTGTTGATATATATATATATGAATACATTGTTGTATAATGATATGGACTCAGTTATGTGCGAGTAGGGAGTGCGCATAACCCGGTGATGACCTAGCCATGTTCGAGTAGGGAGTGTGCATGAGCTGGGAATGATGGGATGGTGTACATGATGATGATGTATGTATATGTAAATGTGTGAGTTATAGAAAGTTCATATTATGGTATATGGTTGAATTGCATGTGAAATTTGACATGTTAAACTTTGGGGAAATTATATGAGATTCATGTTGTGTTGGTCATGTGAACAGGGTGGCTTTTGTTTGAGGAAAGGTATTGTAGCTTCTCGTTGCAGCTAGAAACATTCTATTTTGGGATCAAAAGTTCGCTACAGCGAAAAACTCTCTGTTTTGTTTCCTTTTTGGTTGGGTTGCTGCTCCATTTTCCATTTCTTTGGTACCATAGTTGAGCTTGGACTTCCAATATTAAGAAATAAGTGAATTAAGTTTAAAATGAGTAAGTTTGGTGAGAAACCTTCAGCCAGTTAAGGAACCCTCATTCGGCTAATAACTTAATCCCAACGTCGCTGCAGTAAAAACTCATTCTCACTGCAGCGAAGATTTGTTGTCGCGTTTGACTTGCTTGTGTATCACTGAAGCCTTCATTTTTCAAATTATTTGTTATGTATGGGTTCTTCATTACCAAGTGATTAATATTTAAGGGTTTAATGAGGAGTTTTCAATATGAAGGAAATTAAATTGCATTGTTTTAAAACTAGTGCATCATAATTTTAAATTCTCCCTTATGGTTGCTTGTTCCCTTCCTTGTTCACTCACTAGGTTTATACTCACCGTTTTTAACTTCATGTTTTCGGATCACGAGGCAGTCAGTAACTAAGACGAGGTGTCCTTGTAGACTTGTGTCCATCTTTTGGTAGGTGTCTCGGCATTCAGTAGCTGTACATTCGTTCGAGTCTCTCCGTTGGAAGTCGAGTATTCTTTTGTTTTGTATAGACAAGTTTAATGTAAATTATTAAGATACATGTTGTAGACAATGTATACATACTTGTTTGGTATGCCAGTACGAGATGGAAATGTTCAATATTATTTTGATCCTAAGTTATGAAATATGACTTAGCAGTTTATGATGGAATGATGAACATGACAGATTAATAGGCTTGCTTGGGCTTAGTGGACTACGTCTATTACGCCTATGCGCCGGTCATAGCCCGAAATTTGGGTCGTTCGGTTGGCCACCGTGCATGATTTGATGATGTTTGAGGGAGGACCACTCTATGATTATCAAATGGATTATGGGTGATGTGACATAGCCTCGGATAGGCTTAGGTAAGTTTGATTCAAACCTGATATGATACTCTAGTGACTAGAGTAAGCCATGGAGAATAACCTTGAATGTCTTTAAGGATAAGCCTAGTGTTGTGTGTGTTATTTATGGAGACATCTTAGGGATGATTGATATGCCCCTAATCTTGAAGATACTTGTTAAATTGTTTTGTTGCATTGATAGTGCACTATATATATATATTGTCAATTATATATGTTGATTTATCTCCACCTTTCATTGAGTATTAAATGACTCATCCATTTGTTGTACCATGTGTAGATAAATAGGCCATAGGAGTGCATGGAAAGGGTCATCCATTGACAAATCAATTTTGGCATCCGGTAGGTTCCCATCTGACACGTCCACTCCTCTAAGTCTGTCATGAGCATCATGATTTCGTTAAAGATTCCTTATGGTTGCTTGTTCCCTTCCTTGTTCACTCACTGGGTTTATACTCACCATTTTCAAATTCATGTTTTCAGATCACGAGGCAGCCGGTAACTAGGACGGGGTGTCCTTGTAGATTTGTGTCCATCTTTTGGTAGGTGTCTCGGCATTCAGTAGCAGTATATTCATCCGAGTCCCTTCGCTAGAAATTGAGTCTTCTTTTTGAGATGTATAGACAAACTTGATATAAATTATTAGAATACATGTTGTAAACATTGTATGTAAATTTTAAATGAGTAATGTCAATACGAGTTGGCAATGTTTATTACTATTTTGGTTTAAAGTTATAATTTGTGACTTAGCAATATTTGGTGGAATGATGAGTAAGATAAAATAATAGGCTTGCTTGGGTTTAGTGGATTACATCCATTGGATCCTTGCGCCGGTCATGGCCCGGAATTTGGGTCGTGACATCCTTACTTGAGAAGTAAGTAATCGATCTCATAGGTTGAAGTATAGAGATACTTGGAACTAGATTGTAGGTGCTTGCCTAGGAGAGCAAGTTCACTGAACATGACCTGCCATGAGAAGTGCATTTGGTATTTCACTCAAGTGTCTATGCAATACTTCTCATGTGTTAGTTGTGTAAATACTCCCTAAACTTGAGACACCATGTTTGTCACGACCCAAATTCTGGGTCATGACCGGCGCATGGGTCCAATGGACGTAATCCACTAAACCCAGGCAAGCCTATTATTTATCTTACTTATGATTCTATTTATTATCACTAAGTCCTATTTCATGACTTTGAGTCAAAATAGTGATATACATTGCCAACTCGTACTGGCATTACTCTTTTAAAATTTACATTTAAGTTCATCTATACATAACAAAGTAATACTCGACCTCCAGCGGAGTGACTCGGATGGATATATAGCTACCGAATGCCGAGACACCTACCAGAATATGTACACAGATCTACAAGGACACCTCGTCCTAATTATCGGCTACCTCGTGATCTGAAAACATGAATTTGAAAATGGTGAGTATAAACCCAGTGAGTGAACAAGGAAGGGAACAAGCAACAATTAGGAAAAATTTAAAATCATGATGCACTTGTTTCAAACAATGCAATTTAGTTCATTCCTATTTAAAACCCCTCCAAACCCCAGAGTTTTTCGCTACAGCGAGCATGAATTTCGATGCAGTGAAAACAAAGCAACAAGAGAAACATTTTTCCTCACTCAACAAAAGCCATCCTGCTAAACTAATTAAAATCAACCTAACATTCATGAAAATTCTCAAAGTATAATGTGTCAAATTTTACCTACATTATAACCATAAATCATTGTCCATCAATTTGCTATATCACACACATTTACATATGTATATATATATATATATACGTATATACCCATCATCATCATCTCACCAACCCATCATCATCATCATCACCAGCTCATGCACACTCCCTACTCGCACATGGCTGGGTCATCACCGGATTATGCGCACTCCCTACACGCACATAATCGGGTCATCACCGGGTTATGCGCACTCCCTACTCGCACATAACCGGGTCATCCTCGGCTTATGCACACTCCCTACTCGCACATAGCCGAGTCAACATAATTACACAACATTATATTCAAGCATATATGTATATCAACATAATGCAGCCACATAGAAATCCATAATAACCACATTTCATAACATAAACCTTTTCTCAAAAGCTTGTTCCCAAGGCATTCATTTTCATGAAAAATTGCATAAAATCATTCAAACACTTTGTTCAAAACAGTCATATTCCCAAAACAATTTTGATAGGCAGTCCACTCACAAGTGTCGAAAATTTGGATTCCGGGTGAACTCTGACTAATAGTCCTCAGGTGTAATTCCTTTGCCTTTTCCAGACGTCTCACCACCTTGACAAATAACAAAGTCGAGGAATTTACTATATTGTCCCTAAATTGATATAAATTAATTTAAACTACTAATGCTTGATATGTAAATGCAAAAATATGTCCGATTACCGCTTAATCACGGTATCGATTAAATTCGACCGATCACCCGATTAATCGGCGATTGTGTCCAAATCACCTCCAAATTAATTCATTTCTCCTTTAATACCTTAATTTACCACATACATTTAAATAAAGCCAAATTCAGCATTAGAACCCTCACAATTCCTTATAGAAAAAAATTTGGTCATTTGGTGTACTAGCATCGAATTTTTTCTACATAACCGTTTCACCTTACTTCATCATTTTCCATGCCATTTTCCTTGAAATAAAAACAATCCCCCATTGATATTCAGCCCTCATGGTTCGGCCAACAAGGAACCCTAGAGAAATTGAATATTTCTTTTGTGTTTTTGTTCATAACCATGCTTAACTATCCCTAAACACTAACATAGTCTAAAATCAAATTATTCCAACAACAATTCCTCTTCCATACCCATTTTTCAGAATTGAATTCATCATGATAACTCAATATTCAACCATGGAAATCAAGAACAAAAGCATGGGTAAGCTAGGTATCAAGGAGAATTAAAGAAATTTTAACTTACCTAGCTTGTTTCCTTGATTTCTTCACTTTTTCTTTGAATTTCCACCTAGGTTTTCTTGTTTTTCCTTTTGTTCTTCCTTTTTTCTTGTTTCTGGATGTCTAGGCCGAATATGGTGAGGGAATTGGGGATTTAATGGGCTGATTTCTATAGAAAATAATAAAATAATCAAGCATGCCATGTGTCACATGCTTATTGGCCTAATTTTTAACTTTTTGACTTTTTCTTCTTAATTTTCCACCACAAATATTCTGGTATTTATCTAATCCTACCACAATTAAAATCCCTTGGTCTTGACAAGTGCTGGGCCGAAAATTTTACTGATTTGCCCTCGAGACAAAAAAATTACGATTTTGCCCTTATACTCCGAAATGTACCGAAATCTCATTATTTCTACTTTTCAACCTAAAATAACACTAATATTGATCAATATTAACCAAATGGGGCAAATATTGTTTAAAAAAATTTTTGTTTAGTCCACTAGTGGCAAAATTACCATTTTGCCCTTCTGCTCCATAAATACCGGGAATCACAATTTTTTTCACTGCTAAACATCATTTTATACTCCAATAATCATAATTATATTTCATATAATTATTCTTGGTCAAATGTTATCAAATCTTGGCTAAAAATCTCAATTTTATCATCAAATCGTAAAATGACCGTTTTGTCCCTAATTGGTCAATTTTCTGATGGACTCCAAACTGGACCTTGAATTCCAAATCACTATTCTAAGCCATTCTGTTGGTTTTAAAATTTTCAAATTCCTCTTAGAATTTCTATTTGAACTAGTTCAAGGCTCGATTTAACTTAGTTGTACCACTCGATACAATACCGTCCTTTAATCGAGCTTGACAGGGTATCACAATGTTGTCTTATGTGTGGAGTGCTATGCTTTGATTTCATCCCTATGGGTGCCTAACCAAAGATGTCAAAACAAGATGCTTTTGGGTGTAGCATAAAGCATGTGAAGGCAAATAAGTGGTCAAGATAGGAATCATCACCCCAAGTGATGCAAAAGACATATCCTAGCTGTTCTTGGTTTATATTAGCTTATTGAAGACCTTGAAGATTATGAAAGGAGTTTCATAAGTCTTTATAAAGCTGATGATCAAACTTTAAGAATGAATATGGAGATTAATAAGAGTAGACACTACACCATGCTCTTATCATCACTGGGATATATTATGAGGGAATGAATTGTACTAAAAGGCTGATTATTGAAAGATTGAGTCAAACCATCTTGACTCTTCTAACATTTGGGTGGCCATGATGGATTGCTAGATCTCAATCTTGGTCTATGAACTCTAGGTAATTAACTTGATTAATGATAAATTTAAAGTAGTTTAAATTTATCTAATTATAAGTTTAACTTAAGAATTATATGTTGAGTTCATTGCCTGTCAAGCCCGACCTTATAAAATACTTGCCATGTCATTCATGTGATTGACAATATGCTTGCACACTTGAAAAGCCCCGAAATATCATTAAAGGACGACAATATACCAAATGGTACAATTAAATTGAATTAAGCCTCGAACTAGTCCAAATAGAGATTTTAAGATGAAATTGAGAATTTTAAATTTCCAGAATGACTTAAAATGGTGATTCGGAGTTTAAAGACCGATTTGGAGTCAAATTGGAATTTTCATGATCTAGAGGTAAAATAGTCATTTTGCCACCCGAGGTTAAAATTGGAATGTTGGAAGAATTTTTTTGATCAAGATTGACTATTTAAAACATAATTTGAGTTTGGAAAGTGAAACATTTTAATTTCGATATTTTTTCAAGCATAGGGGTAAAATAGTCATTTTGCCACCCCAGGGGCAAAAATTGTAATTTTACACACCCAACACTTGTCCAGCACATGGATTTTACCCAATATTATCATGGATAATTGAAGGATTTTATGTGGTGGAGAAAGAAAGCTTAGTAGTTAAGAATTTAAAAATCAACCAATGACAAGGTGACAAGTGTCAAGCTTTTATTTGCTCATTATTTTCCTTATAAATTAGCACAAAATCAGCCCATTTCTCATTCACATGGCCGACCAAAGAAAAACAAAGGAAGAAAAGAAAGAACAAGAACCCTAGGTGGAAAAATTCAAGGGAAAAGTGTGAAAATTTAAGGAAACAAGTGAAAAAAAAAAGGTAAGATTTTTCAATTAAGCTTGAGATCTTTCTTTCTTAAGCATTTTTTCTTATTTTTCATGGTTGAATCACATGATTTCATGATGGTTATCTTGCTGATTAAACCCTAGGAGAGAGAATTTGATGATGATTTAGATACATTTTTAAGATATATGGATGTTTTTAGTTGTTTATGGTGTTAAGTGTAAGAATTAAGCTTGAAATTCACATATTCCTCATGAGTTCATCATTGGCCAAATCTTCCTTGTAGAGTGTTGATGGTGAATTTGATTTTATTTCAAGTGAATTCATTAGGAAATGATGAATTATGGTAAAAAAATCAAGTAGGAAAAATCATAGTGTTGATGCACTCACCATGGCCGAAATTCTCAAGAAGAAATGTGAGGATAGTTTTGCTAAATTTTATGTTATTTGACTTGTGTTTGGTGATTTGAAGAATTGGGAGAAAAATGGAATTAATTGGAGTTGAATTGGACATATTGGCCAATTAATCGGGGTGATAGATCGAATTAGGCTAATATCGATTTATTTTGGTACACAATTGAATTTGTGTAGAACACCGTGTTTAGACAATAATCCGAACGATTTGCATTCCATTTCATGCATTAGTGAAGAGCTTGAAATAGATTTATAATGGTATGACACAGTATATTGAATTGTGTGCCTTGTATTGTATATAGGTGGTGAGCCCTCTAACAAGGGTAAAGATGTTGTGTTAGAGGACTGAGAATAGGAGTATTTCAAACTCCTGATATAGTGAGTAACCTTATCATCATCTTGATTATCTGAAGTGAATTTTAATTTATTTTTGTGATTTTATGGAAAATGAGTTTAAATGGTAAATCTTTATGTATTATAAGTAAAAATGTGATTAAATGAAATGATTTTATAAAATTGTTTTGAAATTGAAAGATGGTTTTGAAAATGGAGTAATTGGAGACTAATTGCTGTGTTATAAATCATGGTTTGAATTGAATGGCTTATGATAATATTGGCATGAATGGTTGAATTGGTAAATGTGCTGAAAATGTATGAACTGTTGATTTGCCTTGAGAGGCTGTAAAATAAAATAATTGTCATGTCATGCTATTGCAAATTTTATTGAATTGGTGGGTTATATAGTGGTCACTGCAGTGGACGAGTTTCGTGGACCAGCCTATTAAAGGGGCACGGTAACCCTATTATATTGTTTACCGGTAACTCTATAAATATTGTTTTATAAGAAAATAGAATATTTTATTGAATATTTTTATTATATTCAAATAGGTATAGTTTTTACTTTAAATGAATGTTTTAGACATCTAAACTTATTTCTGATTATGAAATATATGTTTTGTACTCGCCTACTACATTTTTAGCTGGTGTTGAAATTTTTAAGGAAAAATGACCAAAATGCCCCTTTGAGAAAAAAATTATTTTTCTATTGTTTTGATTTGGAAATAGTTTATAATCTCTCAAAACATGATACTTAACAACTATTGCTCACAGGGGAGGTGCGAAAACTTATATTGAAGCCTTGCGAGATTCCGGTTGGCATTCTGGGCAATGAATGTCTTTCGGGATGTCGCGACGGTTTTCACGGGCTTGAGGGAGTACCAGGTCGTGACAATTCGATTGGTATCAGAGCTTTTGATTTTAAAGATCAAAGCTTTTGGCTTTAAAGTTGTTTTAAAGCTATTTTAAAAATTTACAGTGTCAATGTGGCCCCAAGTTAAGTTAAGTTAAGTCAGGTTAGGTTGAATAGAATGCATGAACCTACATATAGAAACCTACCTGCTCTGGTGATGCCTAAATGATTAAAAAATTACTGCTTGATTGCGTATAGATTTTGAGGTGCGCTGGTGACACACACACCATGTCTAGAAAATGCGGTAGTCTCGATACCCTTCATAGTGTTAGTGAGGGATCATTAGATTCCACTACCAGGAGCCAATGGCGCCCTGATCTAGGTAATCCAGAATGGTTTTGTAATAAGGAATGCTTCGAGAGTAGTGAGAACTTTGAAAGTGAGAGCAGCTTCGATACTCCAAAAACTGTAAAAGATTTCCTTTTGAAACAACCGAAAGAGTACCATAGAGAATGGGCGAGGAAGGCAATTGCAAGGGAAGGTATTCGTCCTAGGAAGGGCGTGTCAGTTGTTCGACACTATCCTCCAAGCTGTGGGATGAATGTAAAGGAACAACAGCAAAAGAATAAGGAGAAAGTAACGCTTGCAAATAATCCCCGTAGGAAGGTGAACGTTGTACGACATTTTCCTCCCGGTTGTGGAAGAAATGCTACATCGGTGAGTGTTGAGGAATGTAGGAGAATACAACAAGCCTGGATTGAGGAACAAAGGAGAAAATCTCAAGAGGAAGAGAACCCAGAAGAGGATCTTAAGAAGGACTTGAGTAGAATCTTCCGATAAGATCAGATTAAGATGATGATCTTAATGACATGTAATATTTTCGTAAGATTTTGTACTACTTTAACTCTAGGTAGATGTAGAGTAAAGAAGATAATAGTTATCTGTACAAAGAAGTTAATAGTTTGGCTTTTAAAGTGTATGACTAGAATGTATTATAAAGTAGCTGTTTAAGTGACTGGAGGTATATGGGAATCTTTTGACAGGACAAAGGTGGACTAGCACTATGACTATTAAGGAAAGATATTTATCTTAGTGGCATGGTTGATCATCTTAAATAATTACTAAAGACTGATGTGGAAAGTCATTAATGATTTAAGCAATTATCCTAATTAACAATGAATATATTTTGCAGTATTAAGAAATGGATACCGATTAACATGATGAACTTTTGGGGTGATAACCCTAAATTTTGATGAAGTATAAAAGGTCATTTGAATTGATGATGTTTGTTGGGAATCATTACTTATCATAGTATGTGAGTTTTTTGATATGATTCCGAATGCAAAGCTAAATAAATAAAATTATGGTTTATGAGACAAATTGTATCAGAGAAGATGATTTCCGAGCAAACACATTGAACTAGGGGACTGTGTTATAATAAGCGGGTTCAGTGTGTTGTAATTGCACAAGATATTGGGAGACAGTGTGGTAAGACTAACAATTAATCATGGAGATATGAAATTGGGAATCTTAACTGTGGTTACAAATGGAAAGGATATGGAAGAAATCAATGAGGCTCTAGATGACATTTTGAGCGATTAATGTGATAAAGTCAAAGATTGTAAGCTTGAGGGTGGAGGAAGTATAAAATGATGCCATAACATTATAGGAAGATAATCTAATACTAATATGGTCTATTAAAGATAAATGAAGGAACTTGAAAAAGATAAATTTTTTATTAATAAGGATTGTGAGTATAAGAGTAGTGAAAGATGAACTATTTTCGTGGTCTTTGTACTGGAAGTTAATAAACTATTGGAGTTATAAGACAAGGAAGATGATCAGAAATGGATAATGAAAATAGTGGGATACCATAAATAATAAGTAATTATGTGTATGATGATATATATATTGTGAATTCATTACACCATATGGGAAAGATGTCCTAAGGTGGGACTTGAAATATGTGGATTTTTGGATATGCTCTAGGATGGAACTTCTGCATCCTAAATTTGAGGTATCTTGATCTTATAACTACAAGGACGAGATGTAATAATTAAGTGAATTATCCACTTTATAAATGTAATTGGTTAAGAACCCTTTATGGCTTGAAAGCACGAGCAAGTTGGGAGTGGCATGAAGATGAAACTCATGAGTTGAAGAATGGTCATTGGTTTTGATGCTAAGCTTTGTTGGTTGGAGTCTTAAGTGCATTGGGAAGGTATTAAGATAAAGATGATAAGTGAAATTGCAAAGTTTCTTTATTGCCTTAGATATTGGCATGTAAGAGAAAGAAAAGTTAGAGAGTTTTTAAGATGGCTACATAAAAATAAATTAACGTGTGGAGTGTTAAAATGAATAATATGTTGACTGAAGTCAAATCTTAAGAAATAAAGAAGACAAGAGATTAAGCCTTGTTAAATACTAAAGAGAAAGCGAGAGAAAAGTTAGATGAATGTATGAGGTATTGATAAAAGATGTCAATACCAAGTGATGAAAAGTGAATAAAGATTTCAAGGATGATATAGCAAATGAGTTTATATAGAATATTGTTATGAGAATATACTAATCTTGCCATGACTTTGTTGAAAGGAAAGGATTAGTAACAACATAAGTAAACCACGTGGTATGTTAGAAATCCTTGGAGATAAGTTGAAGCATGAATAGTTAAGCATGCATGTAAATATTTTGGTGAGCAAGGGCATGCCTTTATGGAAATGATATACTTTGAGTATGAAAGAGCAAATAAATGATTAAGTGTTTCAAGAATGTTTAAACACCTTTGAGAAAGAATTATAAGTTATACGTGATGAGTATAAGATGCGTGACTTTGAAACTTGCTAAGGAGCCAAATGGCTAAGCCTTGGGTTAAGTGATCACTTACTGTGAGACATAAGTTTTAAGATAGATATTCCTAAGGAAATACTCAAGAGAAGTTCTTCCATGGATCTCGTGAAAGAAAGCACTAACTTATGTGGTTATAAAAGGGAAGCTATAAGCTGAGAGTGATATTAGTATTAATATTGAAAAGTACTTGAGGAGAATCTAGTTTCAAGTCTTGTAATTTCAAGTACAATTTGTAAATTGGTTAAGGAAGAATGATGTTATATTCGTATGAAAGAATGGAACAAACGATGATTGAAGTTGACCTTGATAATGAAGTCAGATAATGAAATTTTCCTAATATATTATGGAAATTGGAATTCAAAATGCTTGAGGTATACATGATTCAAATGAGTCTGAGTTTTAAGTGGCAAATCAATATCGGAATGCAATAAAGATACAATATATGTAGGAGACATGAAAGATAATTAAGGAAAAAGGATGACTTTTAGGAATTGTGGTATTGCATAAGATGCAATGAGCATGTTAAGATAAATCTTTGAGGCATCAATAGGATTATAAAGCATACACGCATAATAGATTATAATTCAATGGAGATGACATTATGATGCAATGATATATAGTACAAGGAAACTTAAGCATATAATTGAAAATGATAGGAAGAGAGTATAAGTATGTAAATGATGTGAAACTATGCACAGGCATGATGAGAATTTGTATGAATTATAAAGATTATTTTATTGAATCTTGGTTATGGATGGGAATGAACAAAAAGAAATTAGTCTGAAGGCATTTGAAAACAGAGACCCGTATACATAATGAGGAATATGGACATTTGAATGTGCGTGTATATGTATGTGTAGAGTTAGTGATGTACCTAACTAAAATGAAGAATGGTTTTAGTGGTTCGAGATTTGAACTCAATATATTTGATGAGTTGTATAGATAATGTAACGATCAAGAATCTTATTAGAAGTCGATTTATGGCGACCTAAGGAATTTTGGGGAAATAGTTAAAAGAATGTAATCTATAGTGCGATTAAGCCATATGAGATGGATTAATAGGATTAAGAAGATTGAAATTTCCTAAATGCAAGGTAAACATGAAGTATGTGGAAATAATTGAAGCCATTAATCTTCCCTAACGCGGAGGATATGTATAGGAATGAGTATGGCGTGTTAATGATGCCGTAAACTACACAATAGTGTATGAGGATAGGATGAATGAATGAAAGTCGAGAAATTTGATATGGAATGAAGTAATAAGATAGTGATTGGTATACCTAAATAAGTATAAAATGCGATCGAAATTGGTATGATTGAGATGGAGTTATGGTTCAAATTTAATGATAGTAATAGAAGCATGCTTGGTGTCTCGATATAAGAGATCATAATTGTGAAGGTTACTGTTGATCTGATTTTAAAGGATAATAATAGACATAAGTGAAGTACTCGAGTTGAATTGGAGGTAAATGAGGTGAACAAATCGAAATTCCCTATAAAGGGGAGGACATAAGAAATCGAGCATTAGATGAGAAAACAATACCACCATCTTTTCTCTGAGTTAAGTACATGAAATTTTGAGGTCAAAATTTTATTTTAAGGGGGGTAGTGTTGTCAAGCCCGACCTTATAAAATACTTGCCATGTCATTCATGTGATTGATAATATACTTGCACACTTGAAAAGCCCCAAAAAATCGTTAAAGGATGGCAATGTACCAAATGGTACAATTAAGTTGAATTAAGCCTCGAACTAGTTCAAATAGAGATTTAAGATGAAATTGAGAATTTTAAATTCCTAGAATGACTTGAAATGGTGATTCAGAGTTCGAGGACCGATTTGGAGTCAAATTGGAATTTTCATGATCTAGGGGTAAAATAGTCATTTTGCCACCCGAGGTTAAAATTGGAATGTTGGAAGAAGTTTTTGATCAAGATTGACTATTTAGAACATAATTTGAGTTTGGGAAGTGAAATATTTTAATTTCGACATTTTTTCGAGCATAGGTGTAAAATAGTCATTTTGCCACCCCAGGGGCAAAAATTGTAATTTTACACACCCAACACTTGTCCAGCACATGGATTTTACCCAATATTATCATGGATAATTGAAGGATTTTATGTGGTAGAGAAAGAAAGTTTAATAGTTAAGAATTTAAAAATCGACCAATGATAAGGTGACAAGTGTCAAGCTTTTATTTCTTTATTATTTTTCATATAAATTAGCACAAAATCAGCCCATTTCTCATTCATATGGCCGGCCAAAGAAGAATAAAGGAAGAAAAGAAAGAACAAGAACCCTAGGTGAAAAAAGTCAAGGGAAAAGTGTGAAAATTCAAGAAACAAGTGAAAAAAAGGTAAGATTTTTCAATTAAGCTTGAGATCTTTCTTTCTTAAGCATTTTTTCTTATTTTCCTTGGTTGAATCACATGATTTCATGATGGGTATCTTGCTGATCAAACCCTAGGAGAGAGAATTTGATGATGATTTAGATACATTTTTAAGATATATGGATGTTTTTAGTTGTTTATGGTGTTAAGTGTAAGAATTAAGCTTGAAATTCACATATTCCTCATGAATTCATCATTGGCCGAATCTTCCTTGTAGAGTGTTGATGGTGAATTTGATTTTATTTCAAGTGAATTGGTTAGGAAATGATGAATTATAGTGAGAAAATCAAGTAGGAAAAATCATAGTGTTGATGCACTCACCATGGCCGAAATTCTCAAGAAGAAATGTGAGGATAGTTTTGCTAAATTTTATGTTATTTGACTTGTGTTTGGTGATTTGAAGAATTGGGAGAAAAATGGAATTAATTGGAGTTGAATTGGAAATATTGGCCAATTAATCGGGTGATAGATCGAATTAGGCCAATACCGATTTATTTTGGTACACAATTGAATTTGTGTAGAACACCGTGTTTAGACGATAATCCGAACGATTTGCATTCCATTTCATGCATTAGTAAAAAGCCTGAAATAGATTTATAATGGTATGACACAGTATATTGAATTGTGTGTCGTGTATTGTATATAGGTGATGAGCCCTCTAACAAGGGTAAAGACGTTGTGTCAGAGGACTGAGAATAGGAGTATTTCAAACTCTTGATACAGTGAGTAACCTTATCATCATCTTGATTATCTGAAGTGAATTTTAATTCATTTTTGTGATTTTATGAAAAATGAGTTTAAATGGTAAATCTTTATGTTTTATAAGCAAAAATGTGATTAAATGAAAAGATTTTATAAAATTGTTTTGAAATTGAAAGATGGTTTTGAAAATGGAGTAATTTGAGACTAATTGTTGTGTAATAAATCATGGTTTGAATTGAATGGCTTATGATAATATTAGCATGAATGGTTGAATTGGTAAATGTGTTGAAAATGTATGAACTGTTGATTTACCTTGAGAGGCTGTAAAATAAAATAATTGTCATGTCATGCTATTGCAAATTTTATTGAATTGGTGGGTTATATATTGGTCGTTGCAGTGGACGGGTTCTGTGGACCAGCCTATTAGAGGGGCACGGTAACCCTATTATATTCATACCTCAATATGAGAGGCGCGGATGGATAACTCTTGAGGTTAACACTTTAGAGTTCACTTCACGCTAAACCACCACGTGAGGGTGAACTCAACCAACGCCAAGGAACGGCTATGTTTTCAAAATAAAAACATGATTTATGCGCACATAACTTTTTAACAACCTTGACGAACTCGGTTGGGATAGCCCTCGGCCAAGTTATCCCTGATAACTGAGTATGAGAATGATTTTGGCACGAGCCAAAGTTTTAAGAAATTCATAAGCCATGTGGAGTACTCGATTTAAATGAATTGATTTTATTTTGTTGAAATGAGCTAAAAGGTGATGAATTACAGTATGTTAAACTATTTTATTTGTCTCCATTTACTCAGCTTTAGATATTTTAGATAGTATTTGTTTACTCACTGGGATTATATAATCTCACCACCCTCATTTCCACCCATTTCAGGCTCAAAATAGGCTGTAAATAGCTGATTTCATCAAGAGTTACCATTGGACTTGCATCCTTAAAAAACTGTAGGTTTACCGCTTTTGATACTTTGGTCGTTTGTGGGCCCATGTGTCACTGTAAATTAAATCTTATGCTTTGGTTATCTGTATTACAGTAAGTACGAATTTATTTAGCTTTCACGCCACAAAAATTATTTACCGATAACTCTATAAATATTGTTTTATAAGAAAATAGAATATTTTATTAAATATTTTTATTATATTCAAATAGGTATAGTTTTACTTTAAATGAATGTTTTAGACATATAAACTTATTTTTTATTATGAAATATGTGTTTTGTACTCGCCTACTACATTTTTAGTTGGTTTCGAAATTTTTGAGGAAAACTGACCAAAATTGTCACGACCCAATTTCCCGGGCCATGACCGGCGCATGAGCTCAATGAGCATAGCTCACTAAGCCCAAGCAAGCCTACCCATTTACCTTTGTTTAACAAATTTATCATATCATGCATACACACACACCTTTTTCCGAGTGTGAACATAGCCAAAACACAATGGCATTATCGATAATAACATATATGCACTATACCAGTCATGTATTTAGCAATTTACATTGCATACATATATTCACATTGTTAGATTGTATTCACAATACAAAAGAACCCATGACTTCCAGCGAAGACATTTACAATAAAAGAGATTACTATCGAATGCCAGACACATACCCAGGAGATGCACTACGAGGACTCCTCGATCTAGGGTCCAACAATCACCTGATCTGAAAACATGAAGTTTTATAAAACGTGAGTACAATACTCAGTGAGTGAATATTAGAAGGGAACAAGCAGTCTCAACTAGGAAATTTGACAATCATGATGCACTGATTGAAAATAAAGCTAGTTTCATCTAACTACTATTCCAAACCCTTTTTCCCTTACCTAGAAATTTATTACGCATTCAAGGATTAAACATCCTTGAATTTACACCGATCATTCTAGCAAAGTAGTAAAACTGACGGTTATTTACAAATCATCACATAATAAGGGTTTCACATGCCACACAATCACACATATATACACAAAGATATGAGCAATTATATACACCGCCAAGTCTTCATTATTCTTGATGGTACAAAGAAATAACTATCGGAGTACTCGGTAAGGGGTATCACTCAGTATCCCTCTTTGCACACCAGTACAGGCATGTGCATTATTCACTCAGGCATAGAGGTCACTCAGCATCCCATTTTGCACACCTCTGAATTTCTAGGAAATTGTGGGCGTTACGTATCGCCGTCCCCACTTTGCACATCCTTTGTCATTCAACTGGCATTGCACTTCCCACTTCGCACATGCACGGTTGCATCAATTTCACCATAATTTATTAATAATGCATATCAGCATAATACAAGGGTACACTGATTCAGTACACTCAATTTCACACATTTTCTCAATAATACATGTAGGCATCATACAGATACACACAGATGCATCGCAATCATATTTAACATCACAGAAATATTTTCACTAAAGGCTTGTTCCCGAGATTCATTTTTAAATGGGAATTAGATATAATCATTCATGCATTTCATTTCAACTTGATTAGAATTCCCAAATAAATTTTGAAATGCAAATTCACTCACAGGTGTCGAAAATCTGAATTTCGGGTGCACTAGGACTAATAGTCCTCAAGCGTAATTCCTTTGCTTTTTCCGGACGTCTCACTACCTTGACAAATAACAAAGTCGAGGAATTTACTATATTGTCCCTAAATTGATATAAACTAATCTAAATTACTAATACTTGATATGTAAATGCAAAAATACATCCGATTACCACTTAATTGTGGTATTGACTAAATTCGACCGATCACCCGATTAATTGGCGATTGTGTCCAAATCACCTCCAAATTAATCCATTCTCCTCTAATACCTTAGTTTACCACATACCATTTAAATAAAGCCAAATTCAGCATTAGAACCCTCATAGTTCCTTACAGAAAAATTCAGTCATTTGGTGCACTAGCACCGAAATTTTTCTACATAACCGTTTCACCTTAATTCATTATTTTTCCAAGCCATTTTCCTTGAAATAAAAACAATCCGCCATTGATATTCAGCCCTCATGGTTCGACCAACAAGGAACCCTAGAGAAATTGAATATTTCTTGTGTTTTTGTTCATAACCATGCTTAACTATCCCTAAACACTAACATAGTCTAAAATCAAATTATTCCAACAACAATTCATCTTCCATACCCATTTTTCAGAATTGAATTCATCATAAAAACTCAATATTCAACCATGGAAATCAAGAACAAAAGCATGGGTAAGCTAGGTATCAAGGAGAATTAAAGAAATTCTAACTTACCTAGCTTATTTTCTTGATTTCTTCACTTTTTCTTTGAATTTTCACCTAGGTTTTCTTGTTTTCCCCTTTGTTCTTCCTTTGTTCTTGTTGCTGGTTGCTTAGGCCGAATATGGTGAGAGAATTGGGGATTTAATGGGCTGATTTCTATGAAAAATAACAAAATAATCAAGCATGCCACGTGTCACATGCTTTTTGGCCCATTTTTTTAACTTTTTGACTTTTTCTTCTTAATTTTCCACCACAAATATTCTGGTAGTTATCCAATCCTACCACAATTAAAATCCCTTGGTCTTGACAAGTGCTGGGGTGAAAAATTTACCGATTTACCCTCGAGGTGGAAAAATTATGATTTTGCCCCTATACTCCGAAATATACCGGAATCACATTATTTCTACTTTTCAACCTCAAATAACACTAATATTGATCAATATTAACCAAATGGGGTAAAAATTATTTTATAAAAATTCCCATTTTGTCCTCTAGTGGCAAAATTATCATTTTGCCCTTATGCTCCAAAAATATCGAGAATCACAATTTTTCACTACTAAACATCATTTATACTCCAATAATCATAATTATATTTCATATAATTATTCTTGGTCAAATGTGATCAAATCTTGGCTAAAAATCTCCATTTTATCATCAAATGGTAAAATGACCGTTTTGTCCCTAATCGGTCAATTTTCTTGATGGACTCCAAACTGGACCTTGAACTCCAAATCACTATTCTAAGCCATTCTGTGGGTTTCAAAATTTTCAAATTCCTCTTAGAATTTCTATTTGAACTAGTTCAAGGCTTGATTTAACTTAGTTGTACCACTCGGTACAATGCCGTCTTTTAATCGAGCTTGACAATGTCTCACATTCTCCCCCACTAATAAAAATTCGGTCTCTGAATTTAAATTCAATGCAGAGTGGCTTACCTTTACATATCGAAGAGGTGTGGATGCTTTATCCGCATCTCATCCTCAGCTTCCCACGTCACCTCCTTTAAATCCTGATACAAACATTGTCACTAGGGGTGGCTCCACCCTTCAGGGCAGCTCTTTCTCCCTTCCGCGACGAGCAACAAAGGGTACCTATCAAAGCACTTGGCAAGCAGTATCACTCAGCCTCGTTGCCAAGCTCCTGAATGTACCACATAAGCTGCCATATGCGCCTCTTCCAATATCTCTCTCCTCAATTCATCATTATCCGACACATAAAGTCTATTTTCATACCTCAACATTTCATCCGTGCCTTTGGTAAACATCTTTTCTTTCTTTCCATAAGGATCCTCCAACTGATCCTTAAGCTCCTTAAGGTGTCTAACACTACTAAATTCACTAAGGTATTTTTATCCTTGATTCGAGCTACGAAGGATTTATTTTCTTATTCAGTCACAAATACCTCCTTTAAAGGAGTAGGTACCACCAAGTATTCCTCTTTCCTAACACGATTCTTACTCAATCGATGTGCAAAACATGTAGAAATAAGCAGATAGGTTAAACCAGGCTCAAATAGCACCCAAGCATTCATATCACAGATAGGAAAAATACCTAAGACCACTGTATTTGAGGTCTGGGCCTCTTGGGGAGTTAAAGCATACACCTTCGCTTGGGCCGCTCCCAATAAGCTCTAACGTCCAGACCCAGATGGTCTACCCCGAGAGGAAGTACCAGCGCCTCTATCTCTTATCTCGTTAACCTCTTGGCCAATTGAAATAGTTGCCGAAGGAGCAAACAAAGCTGGCTGATTAGGACCGCGAAGAGAACCTTGCGATTGTTGGGCCATCGAACAATTCATCACCCTATGTCCAAGCTGGACACAACCAAAACAAGTTTTCATGGGAAAATAGCATCGTCCTCTGTGTCGTCTTCCACAATTATCACAGGGAGGAATAGCCTGACTAATTTGCCTTGAGTCTTGTTGTTGCCTCCTTCCACTAAAAGCTTCCTGCCTTGACTCAACACTGGTACTCATCACGTTACTCCCTTGTTGGGGTAACCTTAATTCCCCATGTGGGCCTTGACGGCTAGAAAATAAAATCCCACTACTAAAGTCTCTTCGACCTTGATAACCCTCGGGAGGTTGGCGGTCTGTCTAGCCTTGGGAACTAGGGGACTCTTGCTCCACATGTCTCCCCTCTACTATTTTCTGTATATCCTCCATACGGGCTGCCATCATTTTTACAACCCGATTGACTCCCTGCAGACCCGCCGCCAAGTCCTCAACAGTAATGCCTCTCGCTGGTGGCCTAACAGTCTCACCTAAGGGCTGTCCCTCATCTCTCCTATTCATAGGCGTACTCGCTCTCACCAGCTTAGCGACCCTGCCACGTCTACCTCGCCCCCTACAGGTGGGTGCCCGTGGCCTATTAGTCATCTCAGTAGGGGCATCTTGCTCCCCCACTTGTCTTAAGGTGGCCCGTGTCTTAGGTGGCATTCTTACCTAGACAAGAGCAAACACCTAATATTAAACACATATTATAATCATACTTAAGGCAAAAGGTGGTTTCTAAGATAGGGAATCTATGCGGTCATTTGGTTGTAAAATGTACCGCGGTTCACACTTTACAACTGAAGTTCCCACATAAAGACCCGACTCTCCGCTGGACCAACAAAAAGGAAGTTCTAGGACCTAGACAAACCTAGAGCTCTGATACCAAGTTTGTCACTACCTAATTTCTCGGGCCATGACCGATGCATGAGCTCAATGAGCATAGCTCACTAAGCCCAAGCAAGCCTACCCATTTACCTTTGCTTAACAAATTTATCATATCATGCATACACACACACACCTTTTCCCTGGTGTGAACATAGCCAAAACACAATGGCATTATCGATAATAACATACATGCACTATACCAGTCATGTATTTAGCAATTTACATTGCATACACATATTCAGATTGTTAGATTGTATTCACAATACAAAAGGACCCATGACTTCCAGCGGAGACATTTACAATAAAAGGGATTACTATCGAATGCCAGACACATACCCAGGAGATGCACTACGGGGACTCCTCGATCTAGGGTCCAACAGTCACCTGATCTGAAAACATGAATTTTTATAAAACGTGAGTACAATACTCAATGAGTGAATATTAGAAGGGAACAAGTAGTCTCAACCAGGAAATTTGACAATCATGATGCACCGATTGAAAATAAGGCCATTTTCATCAAACTACTATTCTAAACCCTTTTTCCCTTACCCAGAAATTTATTACGCATTCAAGTATTAAACATCCTTGAATTTACACCGATCATTCTAGCAAAGTAGTAAAACTGACGGTTATTTACAAATCGTCACATAATAAGGGTTCACATACCACACAATCACACACATATACATAAAGATATGAGCAATTATATACACCGCCAAGTCTTCACTATTCTTGATGGTACAAAGAAATAACTATCAGAGTACTTGGTAAGGGGTATCACTCAGTATCCCTCTTTGCACACCATTACAGGCATGTGCATTATTCACTCAGGCATGGGGGTCACTCAGCATCCCATTTTGCACACCTCTGAATTTCTAGGAAATTGTGGGCGTTACGTATCGCCGTCCCCACTTTGCACATCCTTTGTCATTCAACTGGCATTGCACTTCCCACTCCGCACATGCACGGTCGTAATTATCACATCCTTTGTCATTCAACTGGCATTGCACTTCCCACTCCGCACATGCACAGTTGCATCAATTTCACCATAATTTAATGCATATCAGCATAATACAAGGGTACACAGATTCAGTATACTCAATTTCACACATTTTCTCAATAATACATGTAGGCATCATACAGATACACATAGATGCATCGCAATCATACTTAACATCACAAAAATATTTTCACTAAAGGCTTGTTTCCGAGATTCATTTTTAAATGGGAATTAGATATAATCATTCACGCATTTCATTTCAACTTGAGTAGAATTCCCAAATAAATTTTGAAATGCAAATTCACTCACAGGTGTCGAAAATCCGAATTTCGGGTACACTCGGACTAATAGTCCTCAAGCGCAATTCCTCTGCCTTTTTTGGACGTCTCACTACCTTGACAAATAACAAAGTCGAGGAATTTACTATATTGTCCCTAAATTGATATAAACTAATCTAAATTACTAATGCTTGATATGTAAATGCAAAAATACGTCCGATTACCGCTTAATCGTAGTATCGATTAAATTCGATCGATCACCCGATTAATTGGCGATTGTGTCCAAATCACCTCCAAATTAATCCATTTCTCCTCGAATACCTTAGTTTACCACATACCATTTAAATAAAGCCAAATTCAGCATTAGAACCCTCACAGTTCCTTATAGAAAAATTCGGTCATTTGGTGCACTAGCACCGAAATTTTTCTACATAACCGTTTCACCTTAATTCATCATTTTTCCAAGCCATTTTCCTTGAAATAAAAGAATCCCCCATTGATATTCAGCCCTCATGGTTCGACCAACAAGGAAACCTAGAGAAATTGAATATTTCTTTTGTGTTTTTGTTCATAACCATGCTTAACTATCCCTAAACACTAACATAGTCTAAAATCAAATTATTCCAACAGCAATTCCTCTTCCATACCCATTTTTCAGAATTGAATTCATCATGATAACTCAATATTCAATCATGAAAATCAAGAACAAAAGCATGGGTAAGCTAGGTATCAAGGAGAATTAAAGAAATTCTAACTTACCTAGCTTGTTTCCTTGATTTCTTCACTTTTTCTTTGAATTTCCACCTAGGTTTTCTTGTTTTTCCCTTTGTTCTTGCTTTGTTCTTGTTGCTGGTTGCCTAAGCCGAAAATGGTGAGAGAATTGAGGATTTAATTGGCTGATTTCTATAGAAAATAATAAAATAATCAAGCATGCCACGTGTCACATGCTTACTCGCCCATTTTTTTAACTTTTTGACTTTTTCTTCTTAATTTTCCACCACAAATATTCTGGTACTTATCCAATCCTACAACAATTAAAATCCCTTGGTCTTGACAAGTGCTAGGGTGAAAAATTTACCGATTTGCCCCCGAGGTAGAAAAATTACGATTTTGCCCCTATACTCCGAAATGTACCGGAATCACATTATTTCTACTTTTCAACCTCAAATAACACTAATATTGATCAATATTAACCAAATGGGGCAAAAATCATTTTATAAAAGTTCTCGTTTAGTCCTCTAGTGGTAAAATTACCATTTTACCCTTGTGCTCCAAAAATACCGGTAATCACAATTTTTCACTGCTAAACATCATTTTATACTCCAATAATCATAATTATATTTCATATAATTATTCTTGGTCAAATGTGATCAAATCTTGGCTAAAAATCTCCATTTTATCATCAAATGGTAAAATGACCGTTTTATCCCTAATCGGTCAATTTTCCTGATGGACTCCAAACTGGACCTTGAACTCCGAATCACTATTCTAAGCCATTCTGTGAGTTTCAAAATTTTCAAATTCCACTTAGAATTTCTATTTGAACTAGTTCAAGGCTCGATTTAACTTAGTTGTACCACTCGGTACATACCGTCTTTTAATTGAGCTTGACAGGGTCTCACAAAAATACCCCTATGAGAAAAAAATTATTTTTCTATTGTTTTGATTTGAAAATAGTTTATAATCTCTCAAAACATGATACTTAACAACTGTTGCTCACAAGGGAGGTGCGAAAACTGATATTAAAGCCTTGCGAGGTTCCGGTTGGTATTCCGGGCAATGAATATCTATCGGGACGTCGCGACGGTTGTCACGGGTTCGAGGGAAGTACTGAGTCGTGACATTGTCAACATGTTAGAAGCCTAATGGGTCACACTCCTAAAATGAATGTTGAAAATAAAATGAAAAAGGTGATTAAGTTGGACTTAATCAAATTAGAAGTTATGAGCTTCTCAAGCACTTGATTGAAATTGTTTAATTAAGTTGTGCCTAATTAATTAAATTGTTTAATTAAATCATTGGGCCTAATTAATTAATTTTTTTAATTAAGTCATTAGGCCTAATTAATTAAATTAAACAATTAAGTTATTGGGCCTAATTGATTAAATTTGTTTAATTAAGTCATTGGGCCTAATTGATTAAAATTGTTTAATTAAATTGTTAGGCTTAATTAATTAAATTGTTTAATTAAGTTATTGGTCCTAATTGATTAAATTAAACAATTAAGTTAATTGGACTTCTTAAAGACTTAATTAAATTATTTATTCAAATTATTGTATTAACTGGCAATTACAAAATAGTTTTGTAATTAGGGTTTAAAATTAATCCAAGGTACAAATACCTTGCTATAGCCTCTAAACAAAATAGTGAAAAACAGCTGAAAAAAAGAAGTGTACGGAACATTAGAAATTCTTTTGTCTTATCGTGCCTTGTGTGAAGAAAAATAGTTTTTCATTCACTTCATTTTTTTGTGTGTTCAGCCCCACAATTTTGTGTAGATTATGAGTTTGTGAAACTCATCTTTGTTAGCACATTGTCAAGGCATAGCACTCTCAATTCTTAAAGAAGGATTTTCTCAATCATTGATGTGGATCACCGTTAGAGGCTACACAAGGATTTCTTGGATAGCTTTGGTTTGCAACAACTGGGCTGAGGTGATTGAGCTTTTTGAAGGCTGATTTGGTAGTTTAACAAAGGATTCATCAAGTTTTGTTATTTAGGTAAAGTGATATGATCATATACTTTTATTTTAGTTTAATTCTGTACTCAATTTGGTATGAAAGAGATCCTACGAAGGTGAGGCGTAATTTAATTTTTTTAAATTTATTTCTACTTCAATTTTATTTGTATTTGAAACATGATCAGCCCTCACCAAACACAACTCACAGCAAGGAATGAATGGTTTGTGCTTTCATCATAAAATCCAAGCCTAGAACAAAATCAAAGTCATCTATAGTGGCAGCCGTCATGTTCACTTTCCCCTCTCAAGAACCAATCTTAATCTTTACATCTTTAGAGTTGACAACTTTCATTTGCCTGAAGTCTTTTTCAACCTTTGGCCACATCTCTTCACCTCTCCCAAGGTGATGAAGGTATCAGAATGTGAGACCTCGACCTCTATAGGCTCGTAACTAGGCATAGACGTAATAACACGGGCTAGGGATAATTTCATCATTTCCTTAGTAAGCCCCTAAAAGTAAGTTTTAAATAATATTAAGGCCTAAGTAGGCCTAAGGCATAAATGAATGATGAAAATATGGGTAAAATGACGAAAGAAATAAAAATGGTGATGATTTTCACGGTGGGGGCAAAGTGGTCATTTTTCACCTCGGATAAAAATTTTTAAGTTTTCATGAACTCGAGCATTTCTAGACCTTTATGGACCTTGTCCCAGTGTTAAAGAAGTAAAAAGATTACATAAAGGATTGGATGAGAACAAGCTAATTTGTGGAAGGGCATTTTGGTAATTTAAGTGGAGTGGATAAGCATGGGTTATAAATATCTCATTCTTCTAACAGCTTCTTCTCGCATTTTCCATCAGCTTCTTCTTCTTCTTCCTTCTTCTCTTTCACGTTACTTCCAACCTCCATGGAAGCTTGATATGAACCTCCATAACCTCCCTCAAAATAGCTCCACTTTTCATGCTTTTAGTGCACTCTTTCATAAACCCTTGTACTCTTCCACTCTTTCACTTTAAAACCCTTCAAGAAAATCTTATTTCCATACTCTCTCTCTAGTTAGGTGTTTTAGAGAGAGAAAGAGGAAGCTTCAATAATAGCTTGAAAGTTTTTGGAAATAATTTCAAATACAAAGCCACCAAGGTGAGTAGTACACTAGAATTGAGTTTTAGTGTTGAAAATTATTAGTGTTTAGACTTGGGGGTGATTTGGTAGTTGGGGTTGTTCATTCACTTTAGAGTGATTAAGATAGTGAACTTAGATAGCCACTTAAATGGCAATTTGAAAGCTAGCTAAGAAAAAGCTTTTAGAATTTATAAGTATGTGGCTTGAATTAATGGTGATGCTAATGTGATAATAGGTTCCAACGAAGCCCCATCGCCCCATTTGGACAATTAGAGAAGTAGAGTCGACTAAAGGTTCAACAAGATACTGGTGAGTGAACTTGCATTTCAAAACTATTTTGGAAATGCGAATGTATTTGCACAATGCTTTTGAATGAGTTTATTCAACTTTTCTTAAAAATGGGTACCTTGGGAACAAGCTTTTGATTATTGTCTTTATATATAACATGTGGCTGTTATGGATTCTTGTTCTATGTCGTTGTGTTGATATACATATATGTTGTGCATTGATGGCTGACATTGTGTGATAACGATAACCGTGAGTGTGCAAGATGTGGGGGGATGCACATGCCGGTGATGATGGTGGTGAGGGTGTTGGATGATGAAAGTGCCCGTGTGCACGATGTGGGGGGATGTACATGATGACACTAATTGTGCACGATGTGGGGGGATGCACACGATGACTCCGACTATGTGCACAATGTGGGGGGATGCATATGAGCTGGATGAGATGATAGTGGTATTGGTATTTATCCATGTATGTATATGTATATATGTTTAGAAAATTAAAACTCATGAATATGGTTTATGGTTGAAATGCATATGAATTTGGCATGTTGAACTTTGGAAATCTTTATGTGTATTATGTTGATTTTGTGATTTCAGTAGGATGGCCTTTTTCTTGAAAGAACGAAAATATTTCTTTGGTGCTCTGTTTCTCGCTGCAGCGAGAAACTCTCGGGTTTGGAGGGGTAATGCTGGCTAGAATCTTGCTGCAGCGAGAAAGTTACTGTAGCTTCTTGCTGCAACGAGAAACTTTCTGTTTTATGGCATAAATTTCGCTGCAGCGAGATTCATTCTCGCTACAGCGAAAAACTTTATGTTTCATTCCTTATTTTGTTCGGTTGCTGACTATTTTCCACTTCTTTGGTACCATAGTTGAGTATGGACATTTAACATTAAGGAATTAATTAGTTAAGTTTGAAATGATAAGGTTTGGTGAGAAACCCTCGGCCAGTTAAGAAACCCTAGTTTGGCTAATAACTTGAATCCTAACTTTGGTGCAGCGATAATGCCTTTCCGCTACAACGAGGACTGTCGTTTATTTAACTTGATTCGCATGAATGCTATTAAAGTTTTCACTCTCCAAATCTTTTGTTGAGCATGGACCCTTTTCATAAGGTGATTTACTCATGTGGGGTTTACACGAGGGGTTTTAATAAGAACAAAAATAAATTGCATTGTTTTGAAAAATGAATGCATCATGATTTCGTTAAACATTTCTTATTGTTTGCTTGTTCCCTTTCTTGTTCACTCACTTGGTTTATACTCACCATTTTCAACTTCATGTTTTCATATCAAGAGGCAGCTGGTAACTAGGTCGAGGTGTTCTTGTAGGCTTGTATCCATCTTTTGGTAGGTATCAATGGCATTCCATAGCTGTACCTTCGCTATAGTTGCTCCGCTGGAAGTCTAGAGTCCTTTTTGTTGATCACACATGCCCTGATGTAAATTGTTAAGACGTGTATATGTCTTAAGCAATAGATATTTATATTGTTTAATGTTGCCACTATGTAATGGCACGGATGACATTATTTTGAATCATATAAATGTGAATATATGGTATCGATAGAAAAGTTTTGACATACACGTTAGTAAGAATTATGAAATACAGTGGCAAGAACGAATGATGAAATCGATGAATGGAGTCACATAGATAGGCTTGGTTGGGCTTAGTGGGCTATGTCCATTGGGCCCATGCGCCGGTCATGGCCTGAAAATTGGGTCATGACACAGAGGCTCTCGTATCGAGTATGGCTTTGGTCTTTTTATCATTCATGAACACATCCACAAGCACGAGACCTTATTGAGGCTCTTTCTTCATGTCTTCTAGTTACACTTGTAAGACACTAAGAACCAAATTGAATCCATTCACGTCGACTCCTCCTCAACTTCTTCAACTAGGGTTTGGGGTTGAGGTGTTTCCACATTAGCAGTACAGATCACATTAAGAGCGACTAATATGGGTAGTTTGCTACCCGATGAGGTTCATTATAAAGAAAACAATATAATGGGGCTTAAGGTTTAAAGCCCCACGACTTAATTGTTCTTAGTTAGGGTGTGTTTCTATGGAGTGGTCTCTTTTCTCTTCCCCCACGCGAAGGTCTACTAACTATTGTGAATTTTGCCCCATTGTTTGAGCTTGAGCTATTGATTCTTAATAGAGGGTCGTTACTTTTATTTTACTTATCTCTATAATTAGTAAAACGTTCAATAGCCGTCATTGTTGAAGTCACGTCCTACACCTTTTGTCAGCGCAACTCTGTCCTTGCCCATGGTCTTAAACCCTTGAGAAGATAGGACAATTTATCTTTCTCGATCATGTCCCTAATATCTAGCATTAAGGTAGAGAAGTTTCTCACAAATTCCTGTATTGACCCAATTTTCATTAACTCTCGTAACTTCCGCCAACCCATGTACTTTACACTCTCAAGGAAAAACTAATTCATCGATTCTCGCTTAAGGTCCACCTAAGTATTCATGTTGCACTTCCCATCAACAAATTTGGAACGCCACCATAACTTTGCATCCCTTGTAAGATACATTACAGTTATTGCGATCTTGTCTTCCTTCGACTTTTTGTGTACAACTTGGAAGTACTGTTCAATAGAAAAAATAAAGTTCCCTAGCTCTTTCGCATCTCTGGCTCTTTCTTCTCACTTAGGCTAGGGCACTTTAGCCCCTTTCCCTCGATCTTTTGAGTTTGCACCGGTATTACCTGCAACAATAATTAAGAGATTTACTTGAGCTTTTAATTCTCCAAACTCGTTTTGAAGAGTGCTCAATGCATCATTGATCTCATCACTCAGAGTATTTCTTATCTTAGACAATTCCCGCTAGACTGTCTCAATTTCATCTATCCACTCATGCGGAACCATCTGAACTTTTATTGCGACCACCATGACCTTTAACTCATTAATTCTTTGAGGGTCTTCTAGTGCATTCCGTGTAGTCACCATGTTTGCTTTTTCACTTAGCATGTCTCACTCATGCTCTAATACCAACTATCACGAACTACACTCTTTCATGTAAGTATGCAATAGTCTGTGCAATGCTTGGATGGATGCTTCCACACAAGCTAATCAATAACTTGTTTATATTTAAGCAAATATCAATAATAGCCACAAATTAGTTTAAGGAAACACAATATTAAAATCATAGGGCATAACGAAGGAAATGTACACAACCATTGGAGCCACATATAGAAAATGTCTTATTAATATCAAGATAAGTACAAAGGGACCAAGACACTCCATCATCGAACCATAAAGGGAGCCCTAAATGGTTTGCTACAAATATACCTTTATTAGTGAGTTAGCCCAATAATCTGTCAACTGCTCACTATTAATAAAAAAGTTACAAGATTTTACAAGTATATCACCAAAAGCCGTTACAAGGCGTGAGATGAGGACATTCCTTCCCTAAAAGGTCTTCCCCTAAAGACTTAACAAGCATTTCCAAAGATGCCACCAAGTGCTATTACAATATGTAAAAGAGAGACATATCCCCTAAAAGTACAATGGACTTGGTCTCCTAGAGAATTCTACCCTGTCATAGCCCTATATAATGTTGGCTCATGACATTAGGGGATTTAGAAACTAAGGAAGGTGATGTGTCATTGAAAATTGAAATTATGAGAAACAAGTGTTGGAAAAATATGAAATTCATAAAGACAATCATTAGAACTAAAATTAAGTACTGTAAAGATAGTAATAAGATTTTTAAAGTCATGTTTCAAGTTTTAAAATGGAACATTACTTTTACGAAATACAACATCCCTAGAAACGAAGGACCTCTGCGTAATCAAATCATAAAGTGTAGACTCTTTGATGCCAATGAGATATTTTATGAATACACACAATTTTCCCATAGGATAAATTTCTTTTTGTTATGAGATAGGGTTGATGTTAAGCATAAACAGCTAAAGACTTTAAGAAGTAATTAATAAAATGGGTTTTGTGAAACAATATTTCATATGGTGTTTTATTAATAAATTAGGCTATCACTGATACAAAATTTTCCAACAATTTTACAAGCAAAGAAGACTGTAACAAAAAAGATCTAGCCACAACCAATAAATGCTAGCGTTTACTATCAACAACACCATTTTATTTAGGTGGATAATTCAAAATGCTTTTAGAAGAAATAAATTCAAAAGGATTAAACTCTAAATCATTATCTGACTTAACTTGTTTGATTGAAGCTATGAGTTGAGTATGAACCGTATTATAAAATGATGGAATTATGGAATTGTGAATTCAATTTTGAATAAAGGATAAAGGCTGGAAATTTGGAAGAATCATAGCAAGAACCTTAATCGAATTGCTTTGATACCATGTAAACGATTGAGGAATAGAAAAAAAATTAATTGATTCTTGTTATTTCAACAAATGATTACAAAGCAATTTATATATACTTTTCAAAAACAAACCAGAAAATTTGAATACAAGATTGTCTTCAACTTAATTTAATTAACTAAAATCATAATTGGCTGACTAACTAACTAACTAATGAACTAATTCTTCTAAGCACATGACTATCATGTGCAATATTCTTGATACCTTTCCCCTTTTTGTTTCTAATGTGCTCTTCTTTTTATAATATATTTTTTTGAAGGAGGAATTATCTTGGTAAGAGTTTTGCTGGGAACATCATGCTTGGTTGCACTTGTCACGTATAAATTACAAAAGAGACATCTGTCCATTGATGATATCATTGAAGAATTCCTTCAAAGTCAAAATAGTTTCGTGCCAATTCGGTACTCTTATTCTTAAATTAAAAGAAATGACTCAAGGATTTAAAGATAAACTTGGTTAAGGAGGTTATGGATTAGTGTTCAAAGGAAAGCTTCAAAGTGGTCACCTTGTTGCAATAAAATTATTGAGAAAGTCAAAAGGTAAGAGCAAAGATTTCATTAATGAAATAGCTACCATTGATAGGATTCATCATGTTAATGTGGCATGACTTATTGGATTTTGTGTGGAAGGATCAAAACAAGCTCTTGTGTCATGACCCGGTACTCCCCTCAAGCCCGTGACAACCACCGCGACGTCCTGATAGACATTCACTGCCCAAAATACCAACCGGAATCCCGTAAGGCTTTAGTACCATTTTTTTCATCTCCCCTGTGAGTAATCATCGCCAAACCTGGTTTTTAAAGAATTTTAAGCTTTTTCCCCTTCAAAACCGTGGAAAAATAATTTTCACCTCATAGGGGCGTTTTCGTCATTTTTCCTCGTAATTTTCCGAACCTAACTAAAAATATAGTAAATGAGTGGAAAACACATATTTCATGATTTAAAATAAATTTGGGTGTCTAAAACATTTATTAAAAATGATATTGCAACTATTTGAATAAAATAAAAATATTCAATAAAATATTCTAATTTCTTGTAAAACAATATTTATAGAGTCATCGGTAAATAATTTTTATAATGTAAAAGCTAAAAAAATTCATACGTACTATAATACAGATAACTGGGATATGAAATTTACTTTACAGTGACTCGTGGGCTCACAAGGAACAAAAGTGTACAAAGGCAGTAAACCTACAGTTTTTGTAGTAAAGTCGACTATAATCCCTGACGATATCTGCTATCCACAGGCTACCTCAGGCCTGAAATGGTTGAAAAGGAGGGTGGTGAGATTATAAAATCTTAGTGAGTAAACAGATACCATCTAAAGTCGAGTAAATGGAGACAATTAAAATAAGTCATTATACTATAATTTCATTACCTTTCAACTGATTTCAATCAAATAAAATCAATTCATATAAATCGAGTAATCAACATGGCTTATGAATTTCTTAAAACTTTGGCTCGTGCCAAAACTCATACTCGGTGATACTTTGCGTCGGGCATCCAACCAAGTCCGCCAAGGCTGTTAAAAATTCATATTTCGCATCAAACACATTTTTCGTTGGACATCACAGTCGTTCCTTGGCGTTGACTGAGCTCTCCCTCACGTGGTGGTTTAGTGTCAAGTGAACCCTAAACTTTACCTCATGAGATATCCTACGCGCCTCTACGATCGAGGTAAGAAATAATGGGGTTTACCGTGCCCCTCTAAAAGGTTGGTCTACAGAAACCCCCTACTGCAGTGATTAATTAATATATAATCCACCAATTCAATAAAATTTGCAATAGCATGACATGGCAATTATTGTAATTCACAGCCTTTCAAGGCTAAATACACAGTTCATATATTTCAACAGAAATACCAATTCAGCCATTCATGCAAATATTGTCATAAGCCATTCGATTCAAACCATGAATTTACAACACATGAACACAATCTCCAATTACTCTATTTTCAAAGCCATCATTAAATTTCAAGACAATTTATAAAATCATTTCATTTAATCACAGTTTGTTTATAAAACCAAAAATTTATCATTTAACCTCATTTTTCATAAAATCACAAAATCGGATAAAAATTCACTTTAGATAATTAAGACGATAGTAAGGTTACTCACTGTACTAGGAGTTCGATATACTCCTATTCCTGGTCTTCGGGCACAATCTCTTTACCCTTGTTAGAGGGCTCATCACCTATACATCATACATGACACGAATTTCAATAAATTGTGTCAAATTATCATAAACTATTTCAGGCTCTATAAATCTATATGAATGCACGAAATGTGATGCAAAATGTTCGAATAGCCGTTTAAATACGGTATTCGACCTAATTCGTACTATTCTCGGTGTAATTGGCTAAAACCTCCAATTTAACTCCAAATCAATTTCTTTCACTTTCTACACTCCAATTATACTTAAAATACTTCAATGATTGTGAATATGATTCAATTTATCGGTCCGAATCATAAATCGCACATGTCTATACATTAGGTAAAAATTCAAATTCTCATGCTAAAATTTCCCATTAAATTTCTAGCCTCACCAATCATTAAATACCACCAAAATATCATGAAATATCATCAATTTCAGCCTCAATATCCTCCCTAGAAAATTCGGCCTCTTGTGGGTTTGTGAAGAACAAAGTGATTCCTTGCTAGATTTTTATACTTTCCATTACCAAACAACCAAAAACACTTAATTAGCTTGAAATCTAGCAAAATCAATGCTCAAAACCTCTCCTCTCAAATTCGACCAGCATGGGTTCATCATGCAAACTTGAGTTCTAAGCATGAAAAATGAAAAAGAAAGCATGGGTAATGTAAATCACAAGATAAAATCACAAAATTTTACCTTTATTAGCTTAATCCCTTGAAATCTCACACTTTTTCTTCAATTTTTCCTCCTAGGGTTTGTTCTTTCTTTTCCTTCCTTTGTTCTTACTATGGCCGGCCATAATGAAGAGAAAATGGGCTGATTTGTGCTGATTTTTAAGCTAAATAATTAATGGACAAAAATTTACCATGTGTCACCTTACCATTGGTCCATTTTTAATTTCTTAACTATTAAGCTTTCTCTCTCCACCATATAAATTTCTTCAATTATCCATGATAATTTTGGATAAATTTCATATGCTGGACAAGTGTTGGGTGTGTAAAATTACAATTTTGCCCCTAGGGTGGCAAAATGACTATTTTGCCTTTTATGCTCAAAAAATGCTGGAATTAAAATTTTTCACTTTTCAAACTCAAATTATACTCCAAATGATCAATCTTTGTCAAAAATTTCATCCAACACTCACGTCTTAACCTCGGGTTGCAAAATGACCATTTTACCCCCGAATCATGAAAATTTCAAATTGACTCCAATTCAGCCCTCGAACTCCAAATCATCATTTTAAGTCATTCTGGGTTTTAAAATTCTCAATTTCATCTTAAGATCTCTATTTAGACTAGTTCGAGGCTTAATTCAACTTAATAGTACCATTTGGTACAATATCGACTTTTGATGATTTTTCGGGGCTTTCCTAATATGCAAGCATATTGTCAATCACATGAATGACATAGCAAGTATTTTATAAGATCGAGCTTGACATCTTGTATATTACTTCATGCCAAATGGATCTTTGGATAAAATCATTTTTGCTAGAGACAATAACATTTTTTTAAATTGGGAACAAATGTTAGAGATTGTTCTTGGAGTGGCTCGTGGAATCGAATACTTGCATCAAGGATGTGAAATGTAAATTTTACATTTTGATATCAAGCCACACAACATTCTTTTAAACAAAAAATTTATCCCAAAAATTTCTGATTTTGAACTTGCAAAATTATATCCTGTAAATGAGAGTATTGTGTCTGTTACTATAGCTCGAGGTACATTAGGATATATTGCTCTTGAATTATTCTACAAATTCCTAGGTGGCATCTCATATAAAGCTAATGTTTACAGTTTGGAATGTTATTGATGGGAATGGTGGGAAGAAGGAAAAAATTGAATGTTTCAGTTGAATAGTCAAGTCAAATATACTTCCCTTCTTGGATTTATGACCACTTTGATCAAGGTGGAAAAGTAGACTTGGGTGATGTTATAGATGATGAAAAGAAAATTGCGAGGAAAATGGTAATAGTTGCTCTTTGGTGCATACAGATGAAGCCCATTTGTTTCTCTTCAATGAGCAATGTCCTTGAGATGCTTCAAAGTGAAGTTGACCTTTTGAAAATGCCTTCTAAACATTTGCTCTTTTCTCTCGAAATGTCAGAAGATCATGTTAATAAGAAGTAGTAGACAAGCCCATAAAATAATTATCTATTATTACCTTGTAGTATTGTTTGTTCAACATACATTTTATTACACTAAGGTAGCAATGTACCTTTTAGCTTCACACACAACTTTATACTACTTTGGTTCTTATTGGACATCTATAGAAAGGGAAAATCAGATGAAGTAATTATAAGTATCGGTTGGGAGAGGTTTCATATTTTTTTTTATGTTTGGATTCGATTTTGTTTTATTCTAAAAACATTGAAACAGAAAATTTGATTTGTAACTTGTAAGAATGTTTTATTGTTGTTTTTGTCGTACATTAAAAGATTAAGAGTATGCAGTCAAAATATTGTTTTTAAAACTTTTTATTGATCTATAATAGAAGACATTTGAGAAAGGAAGGGAAAGGAAATCTTTTTGCGCCAAAATTCAAGTTGTTAATTGCTATTGGAAGAGAACTTACAATTGGCAAAAATACCCATAAATAGAAGAAGGCACTATCCAATTCAAGAAACACACAACATAACTCAACAGCACAAAGCTCAATTTAAAAACTCAAATTCAAATCTTCAAGCCCTTAACATTTTCTTTTAATTCTTAAGTATCATAGCTATTTGTTCAAGCTCTTAGAGAGCCACCATTGCTTTCAATATTGTTTACCATAGACACTTGATATTTGATGTATTTCTAAGCTCCTTGAGCATTTGGCTATTCAAAACAAGCAAGCCAAGCACATTTGCCATTAGAATTGTGCAAAAGTCAACTTTCTAAGCCTCAATCATTAAAACAATCTATCTACTTTGATTCTATTTCTATCTATTGGAATTATTAACTTATTTTTCTATTAAGCATTGTGGTATGTTTTGAACATTTTGATATTTTAAGCTTCATTGCAACTACGCATAGATATAATCATCCTCCGAAAATCAAAATCATTCCGTGTATATATATATATATATATTAACTTATTTTTCTATTAAGCATTGTGGTATGTTTTGAACATTTTGATATTTTAAGCTTCATTGCAACTACGCATAGATATAATCATCCTCCGAAAATCAAAATCATTCCGTGTATATATAGATTTTGTCCTTTAGTATTAAATTTTGATTTTGTTCAGATTGAAAGATATTAAAATATGGCCTACATAGTTATGAAGCATTTGTCTATTCTTTATACACAACACCAAAAGTCCAACAATTGCTTAATACTCATTTTGATTGTAAGGCTGCAGTCTGCAAATTGCTTTTCTTCTTATTCAGAAATAGCTGCTAGCTCTCTGTTAATGGGCTTCTTAGGCTTCTTTTCATCTTTAGAGGCAAAAGGATTTGGTGGCATTGTCAGATTGTCTGCTTCTCCTTCCAACATCTGAACCACAGATTTCATTGAAGGACGATCAACTGGATACCACTGAATGCACCGAAGTCCAACAATTGTAAGTTTCTTGGCTATCTTGTGATGCCCTTCATCTTCGATATCAATTCCTAATTCTTCTCCTTTGTCTAAACGATTATAAACCCACTCCGGGAAGTACACTTGGCTTTCATTGGCCACTGTCACATCAATATTCTTTCTCCCTCCAACCATTTCAAGCAAGAGCATTCCAAAACTGTAAACGTCTGATTTGTATGAGACGTTTCCAAAGTTCCTAGACAATACTTCAGGTGCAATATAGCCCATGGTTCCTCTTGCTGCTGTCATTGAAACAGCACTTTGCTCTTTGGAACATAACTTAGCCAAACCAAAATCAGAGATCTTAGGAGTGAAGTTCTGATCCAGTAAAATATTGTGAGGTTTGATGTCAAAATGGAGGATCCGTTGCTCGCAACCTTGGTGAAGGTACTCAATGCCTTTGGCTATGCCTAAAGCAATTTCATGAAGCTTCTCCCAACTAAGGAAACGATTCTCACCCTTGGCTGCAAATATGAATTTCTCTAATGACTCATTTGGCAAGTACTCATAAACAAGGGCTCGGTTATACCCATCAGCACAAAAACCAACTAAGCGAGTAACATTGACATGGTGGATTCTTCCCATTGAACCAACTTCGTTAACGAACTCTTCACCATTTCCCTTGAAGTTATTCAGAACCTTAACAGCTACTGAAACATCATTGGAAAGTGTTCCTTTGAACACAGTACCATAACCACCCTGTCCAAGTTTTTCCTTGAATTGGTTTGTTATCCTCTTAATATCAGCATAGGAATATCTTGAGGGCTTAAGAGCTTTGTAATCCTCCAAAAACTGTTCGATCTTGCGTTGGCCCTCTTTCTCTTTTTTATTCAAGTGGTGCAGCCAACAGAGTCCAATGACACTCAATAAAAGGAGAAGTGATCCTATGGTTAAACCTGCAAATAACATGATCCTAGTCAGAGATTACAATGCTTCATCAGATCATTTCTTTTCTCAACATAAAATCAATGTATGGAACAACCATGTACCTGAAATCATTAGCTTCATTCTTGCACCTGGAAAACATTAAAAAATGATCAGCATGCTATATTTCTCAACATCAGTACAATAATCCTATATCATTACTCTATATATAGTTTCCCTTAAGTTTCTAAAACATTCAAAATTGATTTCGGCCCCGCAAATTAATGTTTAATTACAAGATTTTGAATAAATGATATTAAATCATAGGTAAAAAACAAGTATTGATTTAATATGAACCAAGCAATTTCTTGCTGGAACTGTAAGTTAAAGTAGTTGGTTTTCATGTTTAGTACCCTAATTTGGGAAGCCTAATTTATCCCATAATGTCAGTAATTTTTACATCAAAAAGTTCTACCTAACTTATTTTTGCTAATAGAAGAGAGCATAAACAAGGTATTTAGATCTCAAAATTTACAAATTTTAATTTATACATGAGGTTTATAATTTTTAGACAAAATTATAAATCAAAACTTCATTAAAAATTATTAATTGCAATGTATAATAATAAATATTTGATCAACTTTTTTTATATTATTTGAATAATAATTTATAAAATTATATGAAGCACTATAGCATAAATGAGTTTTAACAATACAATTTTTGCTGCACTTTCATTTTCGCATTTAGAATTATATTACTTCACATTATTATTTATTTCATTTAGTGTAATTATTTCACTTGATGACAATTTTTATTTCCAATTAAGAAGAAGCTTCATTTATTTCAATTTAAAATTTACAATTTGATTTAATTATAAAGATAAATATTTTATTTTGATTATTTATCAAAATTAAATAAAAAATATTATCAAATAATTTTTTAATCTTACGATCAACTAATCTTCTGAATTTATCAAATATTATTTTAATCTCTGTTTATAATATTTTTAAGACAATTCTAGTTCTGACAGCACTTTCTACGAAACAGGCTCTTAGTCGACGTAGATCACAAACTTTAGGTAAACGTCAAACTAGTGAACGTCAAACTATCTTAAAGCCAAAATGACCCATTTCTCAGTCCCTTATTACTTCCCCAAAGTTGCCAAGAAAAGCACAAAATACTTAAACAGAAGATATCAAAATGACTCATATTTGTAATCTCCATTTACTTTTTATTTTGGTTTTTTTTTTTTGGAATGAGATTATTTTAATATTAGCAAATAGATAATAAATATTTTAAAATCTAAAATATAATTTAAAAATTAAAATGTTAATATAAAAATACTTTTATTATTTATAGTAATAATAAAATTATGTATAGGATTGAACCTGACTGACCCTGGCTTAGATTTCAAAGCATAGACCCTTTAGATCAGGTTTAATGAAAAAAGAAGAATTACGGGTGAACAACACTAAATTCATATTTCAAAAATACTTAAATATTTAATACATTGATTGACTCATTTTCTTTTAATTAAAAAAATTCATATTTCAGAACAATACTACTTAAAAACTCATATGTATGTGGCACCTTTATGATCCATGTGGATGTAATAGCACTCTATGCCCAAGGCCTTGGTAGTATTGCGTCGACATCCTTTGCCCTGTATTTCACATGAACCACACGCCGGGTTGGTCCAACTGAAGTAAAACTTGTTTTTCTGGTCAGACATCAACCCTCGAGGAATATCAATGATATCTATAGTCTTGCTGCAATTTAACAGGTCATAGCCTCCATCATCAGAATCAAAGTATTCAACGTAGAAGCCAGGCACACTTAAGCAGGAAATGCTCCAGTCATTATCATAATCATTTGATTGATCTTCAATTGAACAATTGAACAAGGTGAAGTTTCCCGGTTTGCTGTCATAGTAGGGATCTGTGTCTGAGCGGAACGTGAAAGGAGATGCGAATAAGGTAAGATTTTGAAGCTGCTTTTGGACACAACCATCTTCATCATACACCTGAATCCTCTGGTTTACATAATCTATATGCTTCACCAATAACTTGACCGAACGGGGCAGCTCCAGCACCGTCTGGTTCTTGTTGTTGCAGGACAGGTCAAACCCAGATGAGCCACAGTGGTCCGGTTGGCGGCCTTTCAACCGGAAGGGGTACCGGACGGATGGCTGGCCGGGTTTGCAGTGTTTTGGCTCGCAGGCATCTTGATCTGGCGAGACTGGACCAAGACCAACTGCTGAAGCACTCAATACCAAGAGGAAGTGACAGAGAATAATTACCATTTGCATCTAGTCTGGGCAGTTGTACGAGAACTCGCCTTTTACTTATCGCCTGAGGCAGAGGCAATGCTTTTAAAACCAAAAATTGAAGCAGAGTGGAGAAGACTCCAACTACCAAGTCAACACATCTTTTCTACGCTATACTTTAGTTTTTTGCTATTTTTGATGACATAAATTAGAAAAGAGGAAAATTTTTTTTTAGCCCTTAAAAATAACGTGTTTTTGTAAATAAGTTTTTAGATAATTTTAATTGTTTTTAGTCACAAGAATAGATTTTGAGACAAAAATGCCTTTAATGAGCCATCTTCGTTGAAGCGCTCTCTCAAACAGACAAAAAATGAGAAAATAAATATGTAAAGAAATTGCGAACATCTAATTTTGTGCAAAACATCCTTTTTTTCGCGAAGCTTGTGCAAAACAAAATAATGTTGTATGAGATGATTTTTCAGAGATTTTAGACATGGCATTCAGATAATAGGAAAAGAATGATATTAAATCGAACGAGGAACTGGTCGTGATGAATCGAAAGCTTGGAGAATGATGTGAAACCAGAAATCCCTAATACAGTGGTGAATCGAAAGAAGAAAGATGTGAATCCAAAGCACGAAATGGTCGTGTTACAGTAGGCCATATGTGAGATGGGTGTGGCAGGGCAGGGTTTAGAGTTTGTGAAACGGCATGTTGAGAATGTGTGACACGACATGGTGGGAATGTGTGACAGGGCTGTGACACGGCAGGATTTAGAGTTTGTGACACGCCAGAGTTCAGAGTTGGTGACACGCCATGGAGGAAATCTGTGACATGCCAGAGTTCAGAGTTGGTGACACGCCATGGAGGGAATCTGTGACACATTAGCGTTCAGAGTTTATGACACGCCATGGGGGGAATCTGTGAGACTCCAGCGTTTAAAGTTGGTGACACGCCATGGAAGGAATCTGTGATACGCCAGCGTTTAGAGTTCGCAATAAGCCATGGGGGGAATCTGTGACACGCCAGAGTTCAGAGTTGGTGACACGCCATGGAGGGAATCTGTGACATTCCAGGGTTCAGAGTTAGTGACACGCCATGGAGGGAATCTGTGACACGTCAGCGTTCAGAGTTTGTGACTTGCCATGGAGGCAATCTGTGACATGCCAGTGTTTAGAGTTTGTTAGACTCCATGGAGATCCGTGACACGGTAGGGTTTAGAGTGTGTGACACGGCATGGCAATTGATGTGTGGCACACATGGTTTGAAAAAGGAAAAAAAAAGCAGGTAAATAACAAGGAAACCGATTGGACTTCAACTGAATTAATTCAATAAATGAATATTTATAAAGGAAATTGTGAGGCCATTTCATTTTAATTAAATATTTTCTAAAAATAGCAAACATCTGTGTTCTTTCTCATTCCCAAATATAGCAGAGTGCTCGACTTTCTTCTTTACAAGCTTGACACCACCACAGCAACTGTTCGATCTTGCGTTGGCCCTCTTTCTCTTTTTTATTCAAGTGGTGCAGCCAACAGAGTCCAATGACACTCAATAAAAGGAGAAGTGATCCTATGGTTAAACCTGCAAATAACATGATCCTAGTCAGAGATTACAATGCTTCATCAGATCATTTCTTTTCTCAACATAAAATCAATGTATGGAACAACCATGTACCTGAAATCATTAGCTTCATTCTTGCACCTGGAAAACATTAAAAAATGATCAGCATGCTATATTTCTCAACATCAGTACAATAATCCTATATCATTACTCTATATATAGTTTCCCTTAAGTTTCTAAAACATTCAAAATTGATTTCGGCCCCGCAAATTAATGTTTAATTACAAGATTTTGAGTAAATGATATTAAATCATAGGTAAAAAATAAGTATTGATTTAATATGAACCAAGCAATTTCTTGCTGGAACTGTAAGTTAAAGTAGTTGGTTTTCATGTTTAGTACCCTAATTTGGGAAGCCTAATTTATCCCATAATGTCAGTAATTTTTACATCAAAAAGTTCTACGTACCTTATTTTTGCTAATAGAAGAGAGCAAAAACAAGGTATTTAGATCTCAAAATTTACAAATTTTAATTTATACACGAGGTTTATAATTTTTAGACAAAATTATAAATCAAAACTTCATTAAAAATTATTAATTGCAATGTATAATAATAAATATTTGATCAACTTTTTTTATATTATTTGAATAATAATTTATAAAATTATATGAAGCACTATAGCATAAATGAGTTTTAACAATACAATTTTTGCTGCACTTTCATTTTCGCATTTAGAATTATATTACTTCACATTATTATTTATTTCATTTAGTGTAATTATTTCACTTGATGACAATTTTTATTTCCAATTAAGAAGAAGCTTCATTTATTTCAATTTAAAATTTACAATTTGATTTAATTATAAAGATAAATATTTTATTTTGATTATTTATCAAAATTAAATAAAAAATATTATCAAATAATTTTTTAATCTTACGATCAACTAATCTTCTGAATTTATCAAATATTATTTTAATCTCTGTTTATAATATTTTTAAGACAATTCTAGTTCTGACAACACTTTCTACGAAACAAGCTCTTAGTCGACGTAGATCACAAACTTTAGGTAAACGTCAAACTAGTGAACGTCAAACTATCTTAAAGCCAAAATGACCCATTTCTCAGTCCCTTATTACTTCCCCAAAGTTGCCAAGAAAAGCACAAAATACTTAAACAGAAGATATCAAAATGACTCATATTTGTAATCTCCATTTACTTTTTATTTTTGGTTTTTTTTTTTTTTGGAATGAGATTATTATTTTAATATTAGCAAATAGATAATAAATATTTTAAAATCTAAAATATAATTTAAAAATTAAAATGTTAATATAAAAATACTTTTATTATTTATAGTAATAATAAAATTATGTATAGGATTGAACCTGACTGACCCTGGCTTAGATTTCAAAGCATAGACCCTTTAGATCAGGTTTAATGAAAAAAGAAGAATTACGGGTGAACAACACTAAATTCATATTTCAAAAATACTTAAATATTTAATACATTGATTGACTCATTTTCTTTTAATTAAAAAAATTCATATTTCAGAACAATACTACTTAAAAACTCATATGTATGTGGCACCTTTATGATCCATGTGGATGTAATAGCACTCTATGCCCAAGGCCTTGGTAGTATTGCGTCGACATCCTTTGCCCTGTATTTCACATGAACCACACGCCGGGTTGGTCCAACTGAAGTAAAACTTGTTTTTCTGGTCAGACATCAACCCTCGAGGAATATCAATGATATCTATAGTCTTGCTGCAATTTAACAGGTCATAGCCTCCATAATCAGAATCCAAGTATTTAACGTAGAAGCCAGGCACACTTAAGCAGGAAATGCTCCCGTAATTATCATAATCATTCGATTGATCTTCAATTGAACAATTGAACAAGGTGAAGTTTCCCGGTTTGCTGTCATAGTAGGGATCTATGTCTGAGCGGAACGTGAAAGGAGATGCGGATAAGGTAAGATTTTGAAGCTGCTTTTGGACACAACCATCTTCATCATACACCTGAATCCTCTGGTTTACATAATCTATATGCTTCACCAATAACTTGACCGAACGGGGCAGCTCCAGCACCGTCTGGTTCTTGTTGTTGCAGGACAGGTCAAACCCAGATGAGCCACAGTGGTCCGGTTGGCGGCCTTTCAACCGGAAGGGGTACCGGACGGATGGCTGGCCGGGTTTGCAGTGTTTTGGCTCGCAGGCATCTTGATCTGGCGAGACTGGACCAAGACCAACTGCTGAAGCACTCAATACCAAGAGGAAGTGACAGAGAATAATTACCATTTGCATCTAGTCTGGGCAGTTGTACGAGAACTCGCCTTTTACTTATCGCCTGAGGCAGAGGCAATGCTTTTAAAACCAAAAATTGAAGCAGAGTGGAGAAGACTCAAACTAGCAAGTCAACACATCTTTTCTACTCTATACTTCAGTTTTTTGCTATTTTTGATGACATAAATTAGAAAATATTACGATGAAAACAAACGTTGATGTTATTGAAATTTTTAATTGACAAACACATACATATATGTTTACTATATTTATGTATTACCATTTTAAAAAATATTTTGCTATATATATTAATCAATTTGTAATTAAGAGTTCTAATTGCATTGAATGATTTTCATTCAAAATATTTTTATTTTAAATATTAATGAGATTTATCCAATATGTGAATAACATTTATTAATTGTATTAAATAAATTTTATAAAAAATATTTTTAATTTTAATAGTATTGAATAATTTGTGAATTAACATTACAAAATCCAATGATTTATACTTAAACCTTAACATTTAGAGACATTTATATTTCTATATAATTGTTATTTAAATAATTAAAAAATATTCATATACCAACACATATGACAACAAGTACTAATTAATTAATAAATAGACACACGTCAACCCCTTAATCACATTTGTAAAGTTTGAAAACTCCAGAGTCATATAGAATAATAAATCTAAGTAATTGTATTACTTTTATTAATTTCTGGATTTTTTTAACTCCACAAATTGATTTATACAAATTGAAATGTGTCTATTAAATTAGTAATTAAATTTTATTAAATTTACTTAAAATTCATCAAAAAAAGGGCAATATATATAAATTCAAAAAAGTAAAACAATAAAAACTTCCCATATATATTAAAAACATGCAAAACCAAAATCAAAATTATCATTTTATAAAATTACATTCCCGAGTTTAATTTACATTACGAGTAAATAATTCTTAATAAGTATGGCCTTAGTATTACATTCAATATGTATTATCAATTAATAAAATTAATAAGCAAACAAGTTAATATATATGATATTAGTTTTTTTTTCAAAAATTATATGACATTAGTTAATCTAATGTATATGAGGTGGGACAATCTTCTAACCAAAATAAAAATATTTTATAAGTAAGACTCGTGATTGCGACATTAATATATACACCATAACTATACTCATTTATTGATGCGTATGTACTCCTACTAAAAAAGCAGAGATGGAATTCTCTTTTTCAAATAAAAAGGGAGATGACAAAATTAGTAGTTTAGCACCACCATTTGTCTCCCAATCGCCACTACACCTGCAGTTTGCCGATGGCGCTTTGGCTAGTGTGTGGTGGGACGGGCAAAGCCTTTAATACCATCACTCAATTTTATTTTCGTAATTGCTTAAAACAGAAATTGTGAGAAATGATTATCCTTATAATCTCATTTCAAAAATAACCTTCAATATAAAGTTAACTGTTTTTATTTAATTTTAATCATGAGATAATAAATATACCTTTAAAATCATTTCAAACGAATTAAATACTCTCAATTTTTCTGTCCCATCATTCATCTACTGTGTACCCTATTTTGCTATGCTCTCCATGTTTCTCTCTTATCATCCAACTCTCCCTAATTTTACCACTATCACCATCTCTCTCTATTTATCTTGTCATATCATCTTCGATCTATAGACCAAAGAGCATGACATGAAAGATAACAACATATTGTTAGGTTTATTAGTTTACATTCACAAAACACTTTATCGTCAATCTACGACCAAGAAGCATGGCATGGCGAGTAACAACAAATTCTTGGGTTTATTAATGTTGAGTTTTTCAGTGATTCAAGTTTGGTAGAATATACCTTGGCTTGGTATGTAACAAAGTGATTCATGCATTGGTGTATAAAATCAGTAGGAAGAAGGAAGTTTGGGTGTGTAATATATGGTACTAAAGCTTTGGCCTTGACGTGTAATATTTGATGTTGAAGTTTTGACCTTAGCGTATAACATTTGCTGCTGAAGTTTTGGTGTGTAATATATTCTACTTTGGCCTTGGCATGTAATATCTGGTATTGGAACTTTGGCCTTGGCATGTAACATTTAGTGCTGAAGTTTTGGTGTGCATTGTCGTTTTGTTTTTCTTTTCTATTATTAAACATGGCATATAACTTATTCATTTTTGTTTCACTGTAATATAAACTCTTAGAGTTAAAACATGTAACAACTTTTTTTTGAATTGTAACAATATTGTTTTGAACATAGCATGTAATAATAATACTTTTTAAATATAATTGTAACTTATTCTCTATCTTTGTATTTCATTGATATGAAAGATTACGAAAATTTAATATTTTAATGAAGGATTAATTAATGTTGAAAAAATATTTTTCATGTTGGGAAATTTAAACATCCTTTTGAAACATTTAATTGTATTATTTTATTAATTGAATTTTTAGTCTATAAATTAGTAATGAAGTTTTTAAACTCCAGAAATCGATTTATATATATTGACATGTGTTCATTAAAATAATAATTAAAATTTTTTACTTTTACTTAATTTTATCTTAATAGACACATGAAAGCTCTTTGAACCTGTTTGTGAAATTTAAAAATTCTACTATAAACACTGTACAAGTAAGTTTAATTCCTTTATTTATAGTCTAATGAACCCATTGTAACCCTATAAACTTATAAAATTTCAAATTCCCACGTCTAATAGAGGTTTCCAGCATTAGTTCCTTTGTTACCCTCCAACACTCAACATTATTACAATCTCTCGTAACTATTTAATATCACTATTGTTTAATTTAATTTAATTTAATTCCATTAATCCTTTAAAATAAATTTAATAATTAAATTATTTTTTACTATCAATAAATGGTCCCACTAGCTGAGAAAATTCTTGATTACTACTACAAGTTCATTTAAGGTTCCTTTGTCCTTTGATTATTTGCGCGTAGACGATTTTCGACGCTTTTGAGTTTGAACAATCAACAAAGGTGAACCAAGCTTTTTCTTCGCACCTGCTAAATAATGGAGATTTTTATGAATCACATTTGGTCGGGGTAAAGTTAATCAAGTTTTATTAGAAGTTAAAGATAACAAAAATAAACATTAAAAATTTTTAAAATTAATTTATTGAACTTAATTAACAATCAAAATATTCATAATAAATAATAATTTTATATAACATGTCAAAAATAAGAAAATAAAAATTTACAATAGTTTTTAAGAATGTTATGCTGGATAATATTTTTTAAATTCAAGCTAGTAATATCTTTTAAATAATTAAATTATCTATAAGAAACTCATCATATATTTTATTTCGAAAAAAATATAATTAATAATTCTTAAAAATTTAAAGAAAAAATTTATAGAAATTTGAAATATATAAATAAATAAATTAAAAGAATTATAAATATGCTATGCACAAAGAAGATAAAACTTAACATCTCAATTCTCAAGTGTCTCCCACCCAAATTTAAGGATGTTATGCTCAGTTCTCTTTTTCATCATGGCAGTCCTTGCTATTTCTTTTTACCTCAAACCTTGCATCGGTCGAAGAGAAAACAAGCTCTGTGTATTTCTTTCTATGGAAACCTTAACATCAATTACCTTTTTGGATTAAAGAGCCTGCCTCGTGAGTGCGGCTACCCTGGGCTTGAGCTGATTTGCGACAATAATCTAGCTTTTTTTTTTTGTTTTTCTTTTATAGTTGATCTACGAACGAAGGGGATTTCAATTTGGATCATCATCCTTTTAGTGGAAAGTGGTAGCTGCGATTAGGATCTATGCAATGATTTTCTTATCCGCTCAACTATTCAAGTGTTTGGCCTTTAACATTAATCCACACAGTGACCGAATAAGATCTTTTCCAATGTAATATTTTACTTGTGCTAGCAAGTTTTGCTTTTAAAACAAAGAGACAAAAAAAATTCTTACCGAATCTTATTTTGTTAGATAAAGAAAACTATTTTTTTTTCTTATTTTTATGAAACAGCTGAGAAGTGGCTAGAGGCTTAGAGTTTTAGTTGGCTGACATAACATATTTATATAACCAAACTAAGTTGTAACCCTAGATACAACAATTGTATTTTAATTCAATGAAGTCCTTGTGAACTTAATTAATTTCCTACTTTAATTTAGTCTATTCTAATTAAGTCTAACTTACTTAATTATCCTTATTTAATCACAATCATGTCACTTAATGTGTGTGACCCATTAGGCTTCTAACATGTTAGCAATAAATATAAATCCTAATCAAATATCAATTTGATAATTAATTTATATATATAAATCATGAGCGGCATCTAGTAATACATCATGACCACCTAAATGTTAGAGAGTCGATTAAAGAATTTGACAAAGCCCTTCAGTGATTAGTCTCTCAGTGCAATAGGATTCTTTCAGCAAATATCTCGAAAATATCAAAAAGCATGGCTTAGTGTCTACTTATAACATTTCATATTAGTTCTCATAATTCATGACTAACTTTATAAATTTAGGAAGCTAACTTTCCTCAAATTCACCATGCTTTGGTCAAAGACTTTATACAAGTTAATCAAGAATTGAGAACAACTGAGATACATCCCTTCATATCACTTGGGGTGATGAATCCTCTCTTGACCACTCATGCACCTTCGTATGTTTCATGACATACCCAAAAACACCCTGTTTAAGCATCTAGTCACCTCCAGAACTATAGTGGTGAAATCAAAATATGTCATTCCCCATACAAAATGACCTAGTGTCTCAAGTTTAAGGATTAATTGCACGACTATCACATGAGAACATATTCCATAAATACTTGAGTGAAATACCAAATGGAGTTCTCATAGCGGATCATGTTCAATGAACTTGTTCTTTAACAAGCACTCACATGTTATCCTCAAGTATCCCATATACTTCAATCTATGAAATCAATTGCTTACTTCTCAAGTAAAGAGGCTTAACATGTACTAGTCTTTCAGCATTGTCAATGCCCTATCTTGATAATATAATGACCAGGAACAATTTTAGGAACATGGCTTTGATGCATAATGATCTCATAACTATAACAACTTTACAATTCTCTTGCAAACTTTATGTTCCACAGGCTTCATTCAATTAGTACTTAATAACTCCTTATTATTGCACTAACATGAAAGAAAACCTTTATCACATATAGTTATGTGAGTAAATATCCATTAAATGACAATACATATTTTTTGACCAATCTAATTGGCTCAAAGGCATATACCAATAATCTCTCACTTGCACTTGAGTCAATTACTAACGTATCCAATATCGAACATTTTCGCTTAAAAATTGTGTCTCTACTAGGACAACTCAAATTGCAATATTTGGGAATATGTTAATTTATATGTTTGACAATCTCCATTGTCATAATCGAAATACTAATTTAGATCACAACGAGATCTTGATTCCATTATTATAGCTCTTGTTGTTACTTTAACAACTTGGAATCATCTATTTGTTCATTAAACCAATGATCCAAATATTTCTTCTTTTGTAGCCTAAACAAAAGGTTTGTATCCGATTATAGATATAATCATGCAGTTATCTCTTGTTTTGGAGCCAGTCCAATACAGTTGCTCAATTATGACTTTATGTCACTAGTAACATTTAGGATTCTCTCTATATTAAACTCCTTTAACATGTCATCCCAAATTCTTTTGTTGAGTCCCTTTTTAGGCTTTGACTCTTTAGTCCCAATTTGTTTTTCTTAGACTGACAAATGTATCTCATACACTTTGAATGAGTAACTTATTTTACTCCCACTAACCTTATGATTTGCACAAAATATGTTTATCTTATTCAAAGTATTCAACTATTTTGAATTTATTACATTGAATAAAGATTATTATCCAATCATTTATGTTGGATTATTTAATAGACTCATCTTGTATGAATAATGCATCAATATGCATCTTACTAATGGTTTGTGTTTAATGGATGAATTATGCATCTTTATGCACCCCATTAAATCAATCTTTGTGTATAGATCTTATCTATAGGATTTTATAATTTCATGACCTTTGACTTTTAAAGTGTCATTAGCTCCCACTATTCTATCATGTATAGAAATCTTACCAAGTAAACTTATTTATTTTTGTTTGAGGTGTTATATCCATAACTATTATGTATAGATACATATTATAAGTTATTCATCATTGGTTATAGAATGAAATCCTATCAAAGGTTAGTTCATGTGATTAATTGGGGTTAGAATGCTTTGTGATTAATCTCTTATGAATTCAATATGATAATTAATTGTTTTTAGTTCTAAGCAACCTTTAATTTAGATATTTTTTCTTAATAATAATGCTCCTTAACTAAATGTGTTCATAATCTTATTATGAATTCATTGAGTTAGGACTCAATTTTATCTAAGTCAACTTATTAATTCTCTTTTTGATTCATAATCAAAAGAAAAATAATCTCACAATGATCTTATCATTATGACTTAGTATTGATTATCATATAAGCAAGGTTATACTTAAGGATAAATAATTTAGAACAATTTTAAAACAAAATGAGATGTAATGTAACTATATATATATATATATATATATATATATATAAGCTAAGCATCTCATGCTAGCAAAATATAAATCTATGTTTTTTAAACATAAAATAAAATATTCAGCCATAGGCCTAAAACAAAAACATCTCATCTTGACAATCATGTTATAAAAACATTCAATATTCTAAAATTATTTATTGTTCCACGATTTAATCTAGGTCAACAAGGTTGATCACAATCAACTAAGGTTGTCACCTTCATGGTCTTATTCTTCACTGCTCATTGTCATTAGTTCCTTGAATAGGTCATACATATTAAAACCATTAATAAAGAGTAAGGTATCATATACCAAGTAATGAAAAATAAATCATCATATGATTCCTACTTGATGTGGAAGCTTCCTTTTGTTTCTTCCCTTTGATGGATTCAAGCTAATCCTTGCAATTGCGTCTCCAATGCCTTAGCTTGTCACAAAAATGGAATTTGTCATTGTCTTTGTCCTTCTTCACTCCTCCAATAGGTTTCATACCCTTCGAAGTTGATGCCTTTTCATCTTTGTCTTTCTTAGACAATTTTCTTTTCTTATTTTTATTTTTTTTGGAAGAGACAAAGAAAAACTGAAGGTTTCTCCTTCACAATGTTGTTCTCAACATTTGTGAGCATATTCAATAAGCCTAAAAAGGTTACCTCAATCTTGTTCATGTTGAAATTCAACACAAACTGTGAATAGCTTTGTGGAAGCAACTAAAGTACAAGTTCTATGCTCAAATCATGATCCATATCCCAATCTAATTGCTCAAGTCAAGTGATATATCCTTTCATCTTAAGCATATGAGGCCTTATTGGGCTTGCCTCAGACATCTTGCATCGAAACAATTCCCTTGAAATGTTGAATCTTTTTGTGCGATTTTCCTTACTAAACATTTCTCTAAGGTTTAAGATAATATACAGGGCATTCATAGCTTTATGTTGCTTCTGAAGATCTGAAGCTATACTGGCCAACATCACACATGTGGCTTGATCGAAATCATCCATATAAAATCTATAGGCCTCATTTTCCTCACTTATAGCATCATCACTAGTTTCCTCGAGAACAAGACCATTAAGGACATAAGCCTTTTTCTCTTGTTTTAGGATAATCTTGTTATTGAGAAACCAATCAATGAAATTTGGGCCTGTCAACTTGTTAGCATCAAGTATGCTTCTAAGTGACAAACTATTCACCATGATATATATCCTATATAAACCAACATATATGATTATTAGTCATTAATGCAAATTATATAATCATAAAGATAATGTTTTAGAATATTGTATGATTATTCTCAATATTTTATCAAAAGAATAGCCTCATTATACTATTTTGAGAAATTTAACCTTTAAACTTCTTATTGAGCTAGGACCCTTTTCATCCCACCATGACCTTGAGTGACTCAACAAGCCATGATGACACTAATTAGGTAGATAACTTAGCTTACCAATTATAACTTTTGCAACTCCTAGATCAATTAGGTGACAACTCCTTGTCTAAATGCATCATATACATTTTGCCTAACTATACCTCTAATACTATACGGTCATGTGTGACATATCCGAACAACATGGTACTAGTTGAGTAAGACCCACCAATAACTCAAACGTACTTGTGTAAAAGTTTGGCCTTGAGTGACTCAACAAGCCTCCAACTAAAAGAGTAGTCTGGTTATCTTGTTATATGGTGGAAGATAACTTTTTGACTCAATAGTTTAATGAGGGATTTTATTTATTAATTCATTAATTAAGGTCTCATCGATTTGGTGTTGTTGATATGCATAGCATTTATTGCATTTCACATATATCATATATATATATACTGAAAAATAAATCTATCTCATGCCAACTGCTAGGATCATTATGGACTTCACTAATTCTAATTTCCTCGAGCCATTAAGGAAATTAGTTGGTCAAATTCCTAGGGGATTTACACAAACATCGTCTTCAAGCTTTGCTTGTAATCTCCTTGAATCACCATGGCGCCTTTGGATCTCCATCTTCAAGTTACAAAAAATTTTTCTATCTAACCCTAGTTTTACTCTTTGATGTAACTAATTACATTCTATAATAAAGAAAACTCGAGCTACATTCGACGGGAGTTAGGTGAGAAAAGAATCTTACAACTAAGAGAAAATAGAGATAAGGCAGGATGCGCAGACCCTATTTTAAAATAAATACCATGAGAAATAAATTTAACCATCTATGACCTAATATTCTAAGGTTTGGGTCCATAATCATCCTCATGCTTTATAATCACAATCAAAAGCATAGAAATAATTGCAAGCTCAATATCACTTGGTGATCTTGTGTGTTATTTGAGAAAAGCATCAATGAATACACTTGAAGTGCTAAACTCAGATTATTTGGCATTATTTTATTTCAATTTAGTGCTTAAGAAATTTTCATTTTCAAAACACTTAAAGTAAACCTTTTACTTGTTATTTCTAATTAGAAATTCATTGAAATAAAATCTTCCTTTTTAAGACTTTCCATTTTAATTCTTTCCATAATTAAAACCCTTTTTAGTTTTGAAAACCTTGGTAAACTTCCTAAAATATATCTAAGACAACATTTTAATTTATAACATTTAGAACATCGATTAGTTTCCTAAATGGTGACTTAACAAATTTTGGAAACTTCTAGTCAAATCAGAATTTTAAGGAAAGTTCAATGCTATCACATAACTTTAGGAATTTCTTCTAAAGTAGGAAACTATTTCCTATGAATTTTTCAAATTAAAATTGTTAGTTTTAAAATTATTATAGTTTTAATTATGAAAAAATGATCAAATTCGCTTGACCATTATTTGACTAATCCTTAACAATTTCTTGAAATGATTTAACTCTCATACATTTGTTCTTACATAGACACAAGCTTGACTCTTGAAGTTATTGAACTAAATCTATAAGCTTGTATGACTTAGATGTATGAGTGCTTATGATTCTCATTCATTAAAGTTTGATTTAAAGATTAAGGGAAAATCTTGATGCACTCATTAAGGGGGAGTTTTGAATATCTTGTTTAATGACAAAAAGAAAGAGAAGGAAAACTAAGTTAAATTGAGTGTGATAGGTTTTCATGTTTAATTTATGTGTGTGATGCTTAGTTATGGTTTTGTTGAATATTATGTGCTAGTTGCTTTCTACTGTGGATATTATTATCTTGTTTAGCTATTATAGATATTATAAAAATTTTATTGAAAATCGTTAAAGAAAACTAGATGCATTGACTAAGGGGGAGCAACTCATTATGCATAAAGATTTGAAGTATTCATATTAAACATAAATATTGCATTCTTAATCTTGGAATATTTTGTCATCATAAAAAATAAGAGATAGAGAATGTTGATTCTATATGCTCTTTATGATAGCAAAATATTCCCATTCATTGGTGTCTAACTATATTGTTTAAGTGTGCAAGAGAAAAATTGTATGTAATAATAAATCAATCTTTCAAAAGTGTATACCAAAGATCATATGAATGAACAAAAACGATTAATTAACAAAAAAGAAGGTCCTTAGTTGGATAATGAAGAGTATTGGTTGGCTAAAATTCAAATTGGATAAATGACGGGTTGAAGAGTTTGAGAAACAGAACCAACTTAGTGGACCAAGTCAGTCGACTAACTGCTCTCTGCCAGAATCTGCAACCTGAAACAAAACCAACTTAGTCGACCAAGTCAGTTAACTAAGAGCTTTCTATCTGCTTGAACCAGAGCACTACAAGACAGATTAACAGCTAGAACTCATCCTCAACTGTTTCCAACGGCCATAAACTGTCAAATTGCCATCAGAGTTGTTTCTCCAAGTATAAAAGGGTCTTCAAATGGTTAGAAATCAGTTTTTGAGAGAATTGAAGGCTTTCAAGTGATATAAAACTGAAAAACCAGAAAATCCTCTCTGCACCTTACTGCACTTAAACACCAATCAATGTAATAGAGTTCAGCACTTCATCTTGTACCATCTAGATCAATTAAGTGATCATAGGTACTTCTTTATTTCTTCTCTTCTTGTACACTTAGAGTGAGCGAGTCACTTTAAGGGATTTATTCAAGCTTGGATTGCTTGATTGAGTGTAAAGGTTCCAACTTAGCCTAGAAAAGTTGGTTGTTAGGTTTTGGTTGATCTCGGTAAAAACCATTGTTGTAGGTTGTGGTTAAGCTTTTGAAAAACCACTTTGAGTTTTGGTTGATCCCGTGAAAAACCATTGTTAAAGGTTGTGGCTAAGCCTACGAAAAGCCATTGTAAAAGCTTGGTGGAAGCTTGTGAATTCCACTGTTTTTAGTGATTTGGTTTGAAAAATCCGTAGTTGAACAATCAAGGTAGTGGATGTAGGTCTTGGACCGAACCACTATAAATATTTGTGTATTGTCTCCATTGCTTTAGTTTTTCACTCATCTTTAAGTTTATTGTTCATTTTGTATTTGACCCCATTTAAGAGGCAACTTTAGTGAGAGCCAAATTGTGTTATTCACCCCCCTCTAGCACATATTATTGGGACCAACAAGTGGTATCAAAGCCTAACCCTAATTTTTAAGGCCTAACATTCTTAGGGTAGATTCTAATGGCTCTTGAAAATTTTGTTGATGTTGAGGGTCAATGCATAAATATACCTCCTCTATTTAATGGATCAAACTATCCTTGTTGGAGTACTAGAATGTCTATTTATATTAGGGCTTATGACTATGAGATGTGGGATGCCATTACCGATGGTCCTTTCATTCCGATGATCACAAATTCGGTGAATGGTGAGAAAACTCCTAAAGATAGAAATAAATGGACAGAAGTTGAAATGAGGAGAGCACAAATCAACTCTAAGGCCATGCACACTCTCATTTGTGCACTTGATTATACAGAATACGATAAAGTATTCATGTGCAAAAGTGCTAAGGAAATTTGGCAAAAATTAAAAGAGTTATATGAAGAAACAAAGATGGAAAAGGAATTGGAGGACAACTCTTGTGAGAATCAATGCTCAACAAGCAACATGGCAAATGCAAACAAGGAATCAAGTGAAGATGAATCCTCAATTCAAATTGAATTATGCCTCATGGCTCTTAAAGAGATAAAGGTAAGTTCTTCATCTTGTGAACTTAATTCATATGCTTTTTGATGAATTGTGTGAGACCCTGTCAAGCTCGATTAAAGACGGTATTGTACCGAGTGGTACAACTAAGTTAAATCGAGCCTTGAACTAGTTCAAATAGAAATTCTAAGAGGAATTTGAAAATTTTAAAACCAACAGAATGGCTTAGAATAGTGATTTGAAGTTCAAGGTCCAGTTTGGAGTCCATCAGAAAATTGACCAATTAGGGACAAAACGGTCATTTTACCATTTGATAATAAAATTGAAATTTTTAGCCAAGATTTGATCACATTTGACCAAGAATAATTATATGAAATATAATTATAATTATTGGAGTATAAAATGATGTTTAGCAGTGAAAAATTGTGATTCTCGGTATTTATGGAGCAGAAGGGCAAAATGGTAATTTTGCCACTAAAGGACTAAACGAAAATTTTTTTAAACAATTTTTGCCCCATTTGGTTAATATTGATCAATATTAGTGTTATTTTAGGTTGAAAAGTAGAAATAATGAGATTCCGGTACATTTCGGAGTAAAAGGGCAAAATAGTAATTTTTCACCCCAGGGGCAAATCGGTAAATTTTTCACCCCAGCACTTGTCAAGACCAAGGGATTTTAATTGTGGTAGGATTGGATAAATACCAGAATATTTGTGGTGGAAAATTGAGAAGAAAAAGTCAAAAAGTTAAAAATTGGGCCAATAAGCATGTGACACATGGCATGCTTGATTATTTTATTATTTTCTATAGAAATCAGCCCATTAAATCCCCAATTCCCTCACCATATTCAGCCTAGGCATCCAGCAACAAGAAAAAAGGAAGAACAAAAGGAAAAACAAGAAAACCTAGGTGGAAATTCAAAGAAAAAGTGAAGAAATCAAGGAAACAAGCTAGGTAAGTTAAAATTTCTTTAATTCTCCTTGATACCTAGCTTACCCATGCTTTTGTTCTTGTTTTCCATGGTTGAATATTGAGTTATCATGATGAATTCAATTCTGAAAAATGGGTATGGAAGAGGAATTGTTGTTGGAATAATTTGATTTTAGACTATGTTAGTGTTTAGGGATAGTTAAGCATGGTTATGAACAAAAACACAAAAGAAATATTCAATTTCTCTAGGGTTCCTTGTTGGCCGAACCATGAGGGCTGAATATCAATGGGGGATTGTTTTTATTTCAAGGAAAATGGCATGGAAAATGATGAAGTAAGGTGAAACGGTTATGTAGAAAAAAATTCGATGCTAGTACACCAAATGACCAAATTTTTTCTATAAGAAATTGTGAGGGTTCTAATGCTGAATTTGGCTTTATTTAAATGTATGTGGTAAATTAAGGTATTAGAGGAGAAATGAATTAATTTGGAGGTGATTTTGACACAATCGCCGATTAATCGGGTGATCGGTCGAATTTAATCGATACCGTGATTAAGCGGTAATCGGACATATTTTTGCATTTACATATCAAGCATTAGTAGTTTAAATTAATTTATATCAATTTAGGGACAATATAGTAAATTCCTCGACTTTGTTATTTGTCAAGGTGGTGAGACGTCCGGAAAAGGCAAAGGAATTACGCCTGAGGATTATTAGTCAGAGTTCACCCGGAATCCGGATTTTCGACACCTGTGAGTGGACTGCCTATCAAAATTGTTTTGGGAATATGACTGTTTTGAACAAAGTGTTTGAATGATTTTATGCAATTTTTCATGAAAATGAATGCCTTGGGAACAAGCTTTTGAAAAAAAAAGTTTATGTTATGAAATGTGGTTATTATGGATTTCTATGTGGCTGCATTATGTTGATATACATATATGCTTGAATATAATGCTGTGTAATTATGTTGACTCGGCTATGTGCGAGTAGGGAGTACGCATAAGCCGAGGATGACCTGGTTATGTGCGAGTAGGGAGTGCGCATAACCCGGTGATGACCCGGTTATGTGCGAGTAGGGAATGTGCATAACTCGGTGATGACCCAGCCATGTGCGAGTAGGGAGTGCGCATGAGCTGGTGATGATGATGATGAGTCGGTGATGATGGTAATGGGTTGGTGAGATGATGATGATGGGTATATATATATATATATATACATATGTAAATATGTGTGATATAGCAAATTGATGGACAATGATTTATGGTTGTAAATGCAAATATGTAAGCATTTGTTTTGTTGAAATTTGGAAGTTTACATGTGTTACATGTTGCTATTGTTATTTTAGCAGGATGACTTGTTTTAAGGGAAAAAGGAGACTTTTTCCTTGATGTTCTGGTTCTCGCTGCAGCGAGAATGAAGTTCGCTACAACGAGAAACTTTCTGTCTATTTTGCTAACTTGTGGGTTTTTGCCATATTTCCCATTTCTTTGGTAACATAGTTGAGCATGGATTTTTGTAAAGTGATTTACTCATGTGGGGTTTACATGAGGGGTTTAAAGGAGCTAAAACAATTGCATGGTTTTAAGAAAACGAATACATCATGATTTCGATAAACATTCCTTATTGTATGCTTGTTCCCTCCTTGTTCACTCACTGAGTATTGTACTCACGTTTTATAAAAATTCATGTTTTCAGATCAGGTGACTATTGGACCCTAGATCGAGGAGTCCCCGTAGTGCATATCCTGGGTATGTGTCTGGCATTCGATAGTAATCCCTTTTATTATAAATGTCTCCGCTGGAAGTCATGGGTCCTTTTGTATTGTGAAAACAATCTAACAATATGAATATGTGTATGCAATGTAAATTGCTAAATACATGACTGGTATAGTGCATGTATATTATTATCGATAATGCCATTGTGTTTTGGCTATGTTCACACCCGAAAAAAAAATGTGTGTGTGTGCATGATATGATAAATTTGTTAAGAAAAGGTAAATGGATAGGCTTGCTTGGGCTTAGTGAGCTATGCTCATTGAGCTCATGCGCCGGTCATGGCTCGAAAAATTGGGTCGTGACAAATTGCATGATGCTTTTGAAGATTTAGCATTTGAGTTTGAGAAAATGAATATGAAGCACAAGAAAATTATTTCCATACTCGATGTTGAGAATGAATTTTTGATGAAAGCAAAAATTGACTTGGAAAAAGATTTTGAAGCTTACCAAAAGAAAATTGATATTTTGGAAAATAAAAATTTTGATGTGAAGAGAAAATTTGAAGATTTATTAACTGAGAAACAAAAGGCTTTCATGAATTCCTCATCTTCCAAAATGACTAAAGGCAATCATTGCACATTTTATAGTTATTGTTCATACATTTGTCCAATTAGAAAATGTTTACCTTATAAAACTAAACAAGTGTGGGTTTCAAAAGGAATTTTATGCAACGAGACTAACTTTCAAGGATCCAAAGTAATTTGGATACCAAAGTTCAAATGAAAAATGTCTCTTGTAGGTGTGCTAGAGCAAGGAGGAACAATTTTGAAGAATGGATGCTCTCTAGTCACACGTAAAGGAAAATGGGTGATTTCTATGCTAAATTTTTTTTAATGAGAATCTTGATTGCTTATTTATTGAATGTTTCATTCATTTGGCTTGGTTTCTAAAATTGTTTGCTACATTGAAAATTTTAGTTGCCTATTCTTGCTTGAATATTAAGTGCATAATTCTTTGAGCTTTATTGATCAATCTTGACTATGCAACTTGATATGATATGATACATACTATAAGTTGCAAGGACGTATGAATCTAAAGATGGAGTATGTACTTATATTTGATCTTGAATATATCATCATCCTTATTTTGAGAAAATTGTTTTATTAAGATTGCTTGATTATGGAAAATTTGTTTCTATAAAATTTCCTCATGTTTTATGAAATTATTTCCATGCTACTTCCTTGAGGAAAATTAATTTTTGAGCATAGTTTTGAAACATAAAGGTTGGATAATGTGATAGAAATATGAGCATACTTGATGACTTACACTCACACCTATTCAAGTTGCCTAAAACGAGGAAAATTGAGTTAAAAAAAAAATTATCCTCGATTTCCTTATGCCTAACATAGATTGACTATTTGAACAATCTTGATTTACATTCTAGAACTTACTTGAATAGTTCAAGATGGTTGATAATGAGCTTGAAAGTTTTGACTACTTTGATTGGTACTTTTAAAGCAAAATGATCTTACATAAGAAAAATGTTGCCATCCTTTAAGTTTAGAATGATATATGAATTGAACAAGTTTGCTTCATAATGAAAAATACTTATGACTTGTTCTTGTTGGATGTGCATGTTTGCTTGTAAGCTTGAATGGTCATAAGGGCATTTTTGGAACATAATTGTGAGATATTTCCAAATGACCCTTGACATGCATAAGCATAATTCATTATGCTCATTACACATTTCATAAATCATTTAAAGCATAATTGAACAAAATTGAGTGACATTGAGCTCATGATTTTTCACAAAGCAAGCCTAATCTTGAATGTTTCAAGTTAAAAGTTTGCAAAGAAAGATTAAATCTTTATCAATTGATTTTCCTGTGAAATTCTTTTATTCTCTTTGATTGAAATTCATTCATTGTTTTTGATGATATAGCATGGTTGAGCAAAATTGATTTAATACATGTATTGCATAAATCCCATTTTGCTTTGTATTTTTCTCATGATTGGTGAAATTGATTGAAAGGGATTTCTTAAGCATGATTTTGAGTGTGATAATTTGTCATTGATGGCATTTTTCAAGCAAAGGAACAAATCTTCTTGTAACGCTTGAGGCTATAATGATTTCAATGATACAAAACTTGAATAAGTTTGCCTTATGTTGAAAATGCCATTATATCTTGTTCTTGTTACAAATGAATGCTTGAATGACCTCGAGGGCATTTTTGTCCATATGCTGAAAAATTGTAGAAAATGCTAAGTTTGATGCTTATTATGCTTAAACATTGTTTAAATGCTTGTTGTACATGTTATAAGTCATAGTCATGCATCATGATGTAAATTGAATATGTTTGAGCATATTAGAGACATGATTCTTCAAATAAGCATTTCAACTTTTTAGCACTTGTGAATAATGAGCAATAAAAGCCAGAATTTGAGTTCACATGTTTTTCTTGAAGAATCTTTGATCATACATGTCCAAAATAATGTTCCAAACATGGTTGAAATGGAATTCTAAATTGTTCTCACACAAATCCATGTTTTGAGATCATTATACCTTGGAACATTGCATGTTTTGCTCTTTTTTGTAGCTTTTCAATGTGCAGGAATCTAGTATAATTGACTCCTTAGCATTGCTCGTTGACTATTATAGAACAAAATGCAAACAATGATGCTAGACCCAAGGGATATGTAGTTGACTCTTGAGTGCTCTAAAGCCAAAATGGACAGGTTTTGAGTTCCAAAATGTCTTTTTACTTTACATCTTGTCCATTACAATATTTTCTTCCCTATATTTCTTTTTTCAAAGATGATTCTTGACTCTTAAAAACATGCAACATGAATACTCTCATGATCATTTGGTGCATGTACATGTTCTTGAAATTGCAAAACTTGCTGAAAAATGAGAAATCCTTTTTGATGAAATAAACCTATCTATTCCCACGCATGACACTCATATTGATTCCATAAATTCTTATGTATTTACAATGACAAAATAGAAATATGAGAAATTGTTCATCAATGATTGAATTTGCTAATTCGATTGGATTTTCATGTGCTTATATAGAAAAAATCTTCTCATGAAAATTGAAATGTTCAAATGCTAATCTAGGAACAATTCTTCAAATATATTTTACGTTTGTGCTTAAATGATTGTTTCAAAATTGATTTCTTGATTATGCATACAAACTTGATTAAGACGAACTCATCAAACTTAATGAAAATATTCTTGGTTCATCTACTATATTGGTCAAGACACATGCTTATATGATTTTTCTTTATGCTTGACCTTAAGGTTTGAAATCTAAAACTTGACTTGAGCTATGCATTTGAATATAAATTTAATTGTTAAGTTTGATCTGGCATATATTGTGAGTTGACATAGTTGAAATTTACTTTGAATATGCATTTAAATGTTAACTATGTCTTCATTGAGCCTTAACGTTTACATGATCTAAAGATTTTGTGTGTGTCACGACCTGAAACTCCCATCGGGCCCGTGACAACCGTCGCGACGTCCCGATAACAAATTACGAAAATACCCCTAGTGGGTAAAAATTCGTATTTTTGCTCCAAAAATTCCTATTTTTTTTTAGGCTCATAATTCATCATTATTCATCATAATTCTTCAAATAAACATCAATATCAGCAGCCAATATTCCCCTAGAAAATTCAGCATAATGGGTTTGAATGGGAGAAAATTATTTCTCTAGCTTATTTTTGCTATATTTCAATATAACCTAACTAAAATCACTTAATTCAATTAAAATCAACCAAAACTCAAGTTCAAAACTCATCCATGGAGGTTTGGCCAGCATGGGTGTCCATACCCACTTTCTAATTTTGCATGAAAATGAGAAAAAAATGCATGGGTAGTGAAAATCACAAGAAAAATCAATGAAATTTACCTTTTTAATGCTTGATTTCTTGATTTCTCTTGATTTTCCCCAAATTTTTTTAGCTAGGGTTCTTATTTCTTTTCCCCCTTTTTCTCTCCTGGTTTGGACAGCTGAAGAAGATGAGAATTCTGGAATTTTGACATTTTTAAAGGCTAAAATAATATAATATTATTTTATTCATTTTTTTTGTTTTATTAATTCCTTAAATTCTAGCCATCCATTTATTTCCAAATTTTCACCATACACTTGTCCCACATATCCATAGCTTAGCTAAAATTCTCAGACTTATCCAAAGTCTTGGTGGAGTAATTTTTGAAATTTACACTTTTACCCCCGTAAAAGTCAAAATTACATTTTTACCCCAAAAACTGAAAAATTGCCCATAGACATATTTTTCATCCCTTATACTCATACCATTCTCCAATTTGTAAAATTTGATCTAAATTCTCTCAAAACCTCAAATTTTGTCCGTCGATGGAAAAATTACGATTTTACCCCTACACTCCAAAAATCATCAGAATTAAACTTTTTCAGTACCAAACCCTCAAATTATACTCCAATACTCAAATCATACTCCAATAAGTTAAATGGCGCCAAAAAAATCTTTTCTCAAAATTTCCATTTTGTCCCCAAGTGGCAAATGACCATTTTACCCCTAGATAATGAAAATTTCAATTTGACTCCAAATTGATCTTCGAACTCCGAATTACCATTTTGAGTCATCCCTGAACTATGAAACTCTTAATTTCATCTCAAAATTCCTATTTGAACTAGTTCGAAACTTAATCGACTTAATGGTACCATTAGGGGCAATATCATCTTTTAACGATTCCTCGAACTTCCTAAACATGCAAACATTCTATTGAGCATGTAAATGATGTCGTAATTATTTTATAGAACAGGGTTTGACAACACTACCCCTCTTAAAATAAAATTTTGTCCTTAAAATTTCACTTATCAAACTCAAAGAAAATGTGGGGTATTTTCTTCCATTATTTCCATGTACTTCCTGTTTATCTCACAGGTATGAAATATCAATCTTCTTAATCATATTAATCCATCTCGTACGGCTTAAGCATGCTATAGATCACATTTCCTTGATATTATCTCCTTGACTATTTCTCAGAGTCTTTTATGTTCACATAGTTCAATTTCTAATAAAATTTCTTATCATGGTACTACCTACATCACTCATCATATATTAAGTTTGAATCTTAGTTCACTAAAAATCATTCTTCATTTTAGTTGATCACAATATCAACCCCACATATGTGTATATGCCTTATAATCCCATTTATGCTTCCAAGATCTACCTTGATTTGATCATTGAATACGATGCAATATCATAATTTCTCAGAGTCATCCTTTTGTCCTTAATCATCTTCCATGCCTCTATATTACCTTGTATCTTTCTTGCATTACGACATTGATTTGTCACTTAAGACTCAAACTCATTTGAATCATGTATACCTCAAGCATTTTCGAATTCCAATTTCCATAATGTATTAGGAAATTTTCATTATCTAACTTCATTTTCAAGGTTAACTTCTATCATCCTTTGTTCTACTCTTTCATATAAATATAACATCATTCTTCCTTAACCAATTTACAAATTGTACCTGAAATTGTAAAACTTGAAACTAGATTCTCCTCAAGTATTTTTCAATATTAATATGAATATCACTTTCAGCTTACAGCTTCCTTTTTATAATCACATAACTTAGTGTTTGCTTTCACGAAATCCGTAACAAAACTCTTCTTGAGTATTTCATTGGGAATATCTATCTTAGACTTATGTCTCACAGCATACGATCACTTAACTTGTGACTTAGCCGTTAGGCTCCTCAACAAGTTTTAAAATCACACATCTTATACTCATCTCGTATAATGTATAATTCTTCCTCAAAGGTATTTAAATGTTCTTGAAACACCTAATCACTTATTTGCTCTTTCATACTCCAAGTATATCATTTCCATAAAGGTATACCCAACTACTCATATTTCAGTTTATCTCCAAGAGTTTCTAGCATGTCACCTAGTTTACTTCTGTTGTTACTAATCCTTTCCTTTCAACAAAGTTAAGACAAGATCAGTATATTCTCATAACAATATTATATATCAACTCATTTGCAATATCATTATTGAAATCTTTATTTACATTTTTCCTCACTTGGTATTGACATCTCTTATCAGTATCTCATACATTCATCTAACCTTTCGCTCGCTTCCTCATTAGTCTTTAACAAGACTTAATCTCTTATTTTCCTTATTTCTTAAGATTTGACTTCAGTCATCATATTATTCATCTTAACACTCCCCATGTTAATTTATTTTTATGTAACCATCTCAAAAACTCTCTAACTTTTCTTTCTCTTACATGCCAATATACAAGGCAATAAAGAAACTTTACAATTTCACTCATCATCTTTATCTTAATACCTCCTCAATGCACTTAAGATTCCAAACAACAAAGCTTAGCATGAAAATCAATGACCATTCCTCAACTCGTAAGTTTCATCTTCATGCCACTCTCAATTTTCTCATGCTTGCTAGCCATTAGGGGTTCTTAACGCGACAGCGTTTGATAGTCAGTATTGTGGTGTTGCAACTATTTGAATTTACTTTATCCTAGCAATTCTTCTACCTTTAAAGCTACTACCTCAATTATTCACAATCGTGTGGTTTACCTCTGAGTTTATACCACAATTAGCAATAATAACTTTCTATCACAAGTACGCGATCAGAACATTGATTTAATGTCTTTATTTTGCCACTAACATTCATATATCTTTACCATAACATTTAGTACGAGTTTGCTTAAGCAAAGATGTCCAAATTTATTCATAGCTACATGTATCTCAGATTGCACATCACTTATCATCAGTCAATAAATCCCACTTTAGAATACTCTTTCCATATTGTATAGTAACTTCACCATATAGTATCACGGCACTCTATTCCTCCATTCTACTATCATGCATACTCCACAAAATTTAATTAGAAGATTCACGTACCTTAAGTACTGCTAATTCCATTTAATCATATCTTAAATACTCCAAACTTATAAATTACAACTCCAAGTGTATGTCCATATATTGATAATCCTTATATATTTCATGAAAACTACAACTTACAAACTAGCTTTCTATCATATGCACACTATTAGAACATTAACTTCAACATGTTTAATTCTCCTTTGGTGATATGTTAAGATCATTCCTGGATACATTTTCTATTAACATTGATATGCTTTTACCATAGCATTTAGTGCAAATTTGATGAAGAAATTGTCTCCAAATAACCCTTAAATACATAATTATCAAATTGTATTCCACTAAACATCAAGATCTTGACTTTATTCATCAATAATCAATCACATTTATTAAGTGAATAATTTACTTAGTTATTACACCTTGCCTTTGCAATCATAAGATCAAAGTTGTTCTAAACTTAAGATGCAGAAGTTCTCTCTCTTAGAGTATATCCAAACATCAACATTTTCTAAATTCCTTGCTCTAGGGAGATCACCTTTAAGACTGATCATTCGTATTATAGGCCACACTTTAAACCGAACAAACTTTTAAATTGATCTTTAAAGTAATTCGTATATCAATCTCAATTATAGAACTTCATGTGGCACTTAGACTAGATTCGACATTTCCAGGTCATTTAACCTCAAGCTGCAAATTTCACATCTAGTCCTTTAGTCCCTTGGCTCCTCCTTACTATGCATAGCAAAGTTTAAGCTCATCCTTAGAGCAAATTTGTTTACTAACTTCTTACTTCATGACCACACATCAGTTATAGTAATCATTAATACTCACTCTCGAGTTAGTTCACGTGCTTATATCCATGAACTATAATAGATCCAATCAATTTTTGAAATCTCACAAGCATTTAATTGAAATCAACACCACTTTTATATGGGCATAACATGCTCAATTAACATAGTGTTCTTATCTTCATGCACATATGTATGAATTTACTTTTACCTCAATGCTTAATTTGTGCACTCCACCAAATGAATAAATTATCACGGCTTATTTGTCCAATTCCAAATTTCTCCATCCATAATCGAAGGGATATATCATTTCGTTAATCTTTCATTAGGAGCATTCGTTTTAAGATCTCTCCAACGCTGGCTCGTGTCACCGGTGGCATCTTAAACCCGAACAACGGCCCTACTTATGACCTTTGCATGACATTAACAATAAAGTGGATTACTGGGAACAGGAGTTCCTATAGCTCCCATAAGATCTATAAAAAGAAACAAAACGAGTCTAAACAACTCCAAATTCTATATGCAGATGCACGTATTCTATTCTACCTAACCTGACTTAACTTAACTTAACTTGGGCCACGCAGTGTCAGTGTGGATTTCTTAAAACAACTTTAAAACCAAAACCTTTGATATCCAAAGCTTTAAAATCAAAATCTTTGATCTTTAAACCATGCTCTGATACCACTTTAATTGTCACGACCCGGAACTCCCATCGGGCCCATGACAACCTCCGCGACATCCCGATAACAAATTACGAAACTACCCCTAGTGGGTAAAAATTCGTATTTTTGCTCCGAAAATTTCTATTATTTTTCTAGGCTCATAATTCATCATTATTCATCATAATTCTTCAAATAAACATCAAGATCAGCAGCCAATATTCCCCTAGAAAATTCAGCATAATGGGTTTGAATGGGAGAAAATTATTTCTCTAGCTTATTTTTGCTATATTTCAATATAACCTAACTAAAATCACTTAATTCAATTAAAATCAACCAAAACTCAAGTTCAAAACTCATCCATGGAGGTTTGGCCAGCATGGGTGTCCATACCCACTTTCTAATTTTGCATGAAAATGAGAAAAAAATGCATGGGTAGTGAAAATCACAAGAAAAATCAATGAAATTTACCTTTTTAATGCTTGATTTCTTGACTTCTCTTGATTTTCCCCAAATTTTTTTAGCTAGGGTTCTTATTTCTTTTCCCCCTTTTTCTCTCCTGGTTTGGACAGCTGAAGAAGATGAGAATTCTGGAATTCTGACATTTTTAAAGGCTAAAATAATATAATATTATTTTATTCATTTTTTTTGTTTTATTAATTCCTTAAATTCTAGCCATCCATTTATTTCCAAATTTTCACCATACACTTGTCCCACATATCCATAGCTTAGATAAAATTCTCAGACTTATCCAAAGTCTTGGTGGAGTAATTTTTGAAATTTACACTTTTGCCCCCGTAAAAGTCAAAATTACATTTTTACCCCAAAAACTGAAAAATTGCCCATAGACATATTTTTCATCCCTTATACTCATACCATTCTCCAATTTGTAAAATTTGATCTAAATTCTCTCAAAATCTCAAATTTTGTCTGTGGATGGAAAAATTATAATTTTACCCTTGCACTCCAGAAATCATCGGAATTAAACTTTTTCACTGCCAAACTCTCAAATTATACTCCAATACTTAAATCATACTCCAATAAGTTAAATGGCGCCAAAAAAATCTTTTCTCAAAATTTCCATTTTGTCCTTAAGTGGCAAATGACCATTTTGCCCCTAGATAATGAAAATTTCAGTTTGACTCCAAATTGATCCTCGAACTCCAAATTACCATTTTGAGTCATCCCTGAACTATGAAACTCTTAATTTCTCCTCAAAATTCCTATTTGAACTAGTTCGAAACTTAATCGACTTAATGGTACCATTAGGGGCAATATTGTCTTTTAACGATTTCTCGAACTTCCTAAACATGCAAACATTCTATTGAGCATGTAAATGATGTCGTAATTATTTTATAGAACAGGGTTTGATAGTGTGCATCCAACTTTGGCTTATAGGTCACCATAAACAACTTGACATGTCAAATAAAATATGGGCTATAGCTTTAGTTAGCAATAAATGCCTAATGTGCTTTGATTAAATATCTCTTTCTTGAATCTTGATAATTGGTATTCATTGATTATTGAATGTTCACTTTGAATATATTCATGAATTGAGTGCTTTGCTTTCAATATCCTATAGCAATAGATATCACTCATGAATCATGAATTATTGAGAAATTGCATGTACCCTGAACTTCAATGGTTGCATATCTTTTCAATGGGTATATGTCTATATTGAACCCATGCTTGCATTTTGATGAACAAAATTGGAATCATGATTAAAGAAGATAGCCATGTTGTTTCTTGTAATCATGTTTGTGCTTATTTGATCATAACTTTCATACATGATTGCAATAAATGCAAAATGCTTTAGTCATGCTTCATTAATAATGATATGCCTTTTGTGAAAGTTCTCCTTGAATTTACAATTTCATATATAATTTGGAGAATACATCTTGCAATGCTTGCTTCAAAATGACTTGGATGAATGACCGCTTGAAATTAATTTGGAAGAATACTTGCTAAAAATGCTTGATGATGATCGATAATACTTGATGATAATTGAGAATAATGCTTGAAGACTAATGATAACTTAGACATGCCTAGGAACTACTTTGCAAATACTTCTTGAAATATGAGTATTGATGCATATGTTGAACATCTTTTCAAATGCTCATACTCTTTTAGTTCCATGAATACTTGAGTATTAGGGAAATAAATTAAATAACCATTTGAATGCTCATTTACTCTAGGCTCATGATTTCTTTCCTAATATTTAATCTATTAAGGATCTCTAACAAATTGTGTTGAGCTTATGATTTCTTAAGGGAGAGTCAATCATTGTCATTGATATCATAACGAATTAAGATCTTCAACAACAAGGTTTGGTGAGAATTCAACATTTGGTGTTCTATGCTACCCGTAACATCTTTCTAAACACCAAAATAGATATTGTGCCTTATATCGCCTCTCACTGAAACTTGAATGTTCAAATGCATAATTGGTATCAAGCCTTAAGTTTTCTCAATAATTGTGTAGCTTTAAAATTTGTATCAAGCTTTATAATTGTCTCTTCTCTCTTGAGCTTTAAATTTAATCATATCTTTCTTAAATATTTTGAGCCTTGAAGTTGATATGCTTAGAATGTTTAATGATAAGGGAAGTCTTTACTAGTACTTTACCAATTGATAAAATGAGCTTTAAAATGATTCCATCTCTCATAATTGATATTGTGTTTTTACAAAGGGGGAGATTTTACTTATATCTATCAATTGGTATATTGAGTTTTAACACTTGGTATTGGAGTTCAAAAATGGGTTATGTGCTTATTGAACATCTTTATCACCATCTTTGTTAGACTTCATAATTGTTATGCACACATTTTTCTTATAGTATATATTCATGTGGTAAAGTGCATATATATGATGACTTGGTAACTTTATGGTTACATATCCATGGTCTTAATGCTTATATTCTTGATGGATTTTGCTAACCATTATTTCTTGAGCTTAAATGTTTAGTGCTCACTCTTCTTAACCTTTTTGATATAACAAAAAGGGGGAGAAGGTTTATGAGCAAATTTAATTTTATGCATATGTTGAGGGGGAGATTTTAACATCATTTCAAATGCAAATTATGCTCATAGTTTTGTCATATGAAAAAGAGGGAGATTGTTAGCTTTAAAATTATTATAGTTTTGATTATGACAAAATGATCAAATTTGCTTGAACAATATTTGACTAATCCTTGACGATTTCTTGAAATGATTTAACTCTCATACATTTGTTCTTACATAGGCACAAGCTTGACTCTTGAAGTTATTGAACTATATCTATAAGCTTGTATGACTTAGGTGTATGAGTGCTTATGATTCTCATTCATTAAAGTTTGATTTAAAGATTAAGAGAAAATCTTGATGCACTCATTAAGGGGGAGTTTTGAATATCTTGTTTAATGACAAAAAGAAAGAAAAGGAAAACTAAGTTAAATTGAGTGTGATAGGTTTTCATGTTTAATTTATGTGTGTGATGCTTAGTTATGGTTTTGTCGAATATTATGTGCTAGTTGCTTTCTACTGTGGATATTGTTATCTTGTTTAGCTATTATAGATATTATAAAAATTTTATTGAAAATCTTTAAAGAAAACTAGATGCATTAACTAAGGGGCAGAAACTCATTATGCGTAAAGATTTGAAGCATTCATATTAAACATAAACATTGCATTCTTAATCTTGAAATGTTTTGTCATCATCAAAAATAAGAGATAGAGAATGTTGACTCTATATGTTTTTTATGATAGCAAAATATTCCCATTCATCGGTGTCTAACTATACTGTTTAAGTGTGTAGGACAAAAATTGTATGTAAATAATAAATCAATCCTTCAAAAGTGTATACCAAAGATCATATGAATGAAGAAAAACAATTGATTAACAAAAAAGAAGGTCCTTAGTTGGATAATGAAGAGTATTGGTTGGCTAAAATTCAAATTGGAGAAATGGCAAGCTGAAGAGTTTGAGAAACATAACCAACTTAGTGGATCAAGTCAGTCGACTAACTACTCTCTGCCAGAATCTGCAACATGAAATAGAACCAACTTAGTCGACCAAGTTAGTCAACTAAGAGCTCTCTGTTTGCAATTTGAACCAGAGCACTACAAGACAAATTAATGACTAGAACTTATCCTCAACTGTTTCCAACGACCATAAACTGTCAAATTACCATCAGAGTTGTTTCTCCAAGTATAAAAGGGTCTTCCAATGGTTAGAAATCAGTTTTTGAGAGAATTGAAGGCTTTCAAGTGATATAAAGTTGAAAAACCAGAAAATCCTCTTGCACCTTACTGCACTTAAACGTCAATCTTTGTAATAGAGTTCAGCACTTCATCTTGTACCATCTAGATCAAGTAAGTGATCATAGGTACTTCTTTATTCTTCTCTATTTGTACACTTAGAGTGAATGAGTCACTCTAAGGGATTTATTCAAGCTTGGATTGCTTGATTGAGTGTAAAGGTTCCAACTTAGCCTAGAAAAGTTGGTTGTTGGGTTTTAGTTCTCGGTAAAAACCATTGTTGTAGGTTGTGGTTAAGCCTTTGAAAAACCACTTTGGGTTTTGGTTGATCCCATGAAAAACCATTGCTAAAGGTTGTGGCTGAGCTTGCGAAAAGCCATTGTAAAAGCTTGGTGGAAGCTTGTGAATTCTACTGTTTTTAGTGATTTGGTTTGGAAAATCCTTAGTTGAACAATCAAGGTAGTGGATGTAGGTCTTGGACCGAACCACTATAAATATTTGTGTATTGTCTCCACTGCTTTAGTTTTCCACTCATCTTTAAATTTATTGTTCATCTTGCATTTGTCCCCATTTAAGAGGTAACTTTAGTGAGAGCAAAATTGTGCTATTCACCCCCCTCTAGCACATATTATTGGGACCAACAAAAATACTATCCTTAATTTTAAGAATTTCTTTTAAACTAGAAACAATTTCGCATTCTTTATGAATCACCCAAAATTAAAATTCTATCCTTAATTTTAGGAATTTCTTTTAAAGTAGGAAACAATTTCCTATTTTTTATGAATCACCCAAAATTAAAATAGATGGCATTTAAGTGCTCTTAAAACTCTATAAATCATGAGTTAAACTCATGAAAAAGTTGCTGGAAATTTCCAGCAAGTGTGTTTAACAATTAAACACAAAATTCATGAAGAATTAAGCCACCAACACCGATCATAGCTGCCCAAAATTTTCTGCATTGAATCTTTGTTGTTTTGGAACTCAAAACATAATTTTTATGAACCTTTTTCATACTAAATCAAGTTTGGCCGAAACATGCAGTAATTTAATTTGATAAAACTAATTTTAACAATTAAAAACTGCTCATAACATTTACCTAATGTTTGTAAAATATAATCGGCACATTAGTCTCCAAAACACCTCAAAACTATTTGGTTTTAACTTAGCTTTGCAAGCCTTTTAATCCAATTATTAATTTTTCAACTAAACATGATTTTAAACCTATTAAAACATGTTTTAATGAATTAATTACATGCTGTCCAGATTTGAATTAAAGCAGAAAAATAGATTTTAAAGAAAGCCTTCAAAACTGATATACACCAAATCAACACACAAATCAATCTTGTTGATTATCACCAAGAATCAAGCATGCATATTACATGAAAACATCAAACAAAGGCTCTGATACCACTACTGGGATTCGACCTGATGCTCAAATATGAAAATAGTCAAGAAATTTAAAATATAACGCAATCGAATAATAAACTAGTATTTAATCAGAGAAACAGTCGAATCCTATAAGATCAATGTTTGTGTTTTTCATATAATTTTGATATTAATTATGAACATTCATAAGTTTAAGAGTTACATATCTTGCTCTAGATATCGTAATCAAGAGCCAATTAAATAAAAACGCTTGTGATGAAACAAGAAACTCGGAAAAGAGAATAAGATGGCTTAAAATCCTACAACCAAAATCTTTGCTTCTTCACCTTTAGGATTTGTCAAATCTTCAACCACCCAAGTGTTTGGCCTCTAACAGTAATTCACACAATGATGAAATAAGACCTTCTCAAAGGTCAGATTTTACTTGTGCTAGTAAGTTTTGTTTTTAAAACAAAAAGAAAAAAAATTATTACCGAACCTTATTTTTATCAGACAAAAAAAAACTATTTTTTCTTTTCTTATTTTTATGGAACGGCTAAGAAATGGCTGGAGGCTTAGAGTTTTAGTTGGCTAACATAACATATTTATATAGCCAAACTAAGTTGTAACCCCAGATACAACAATTGTATTTTAATTCAATCAAGTCCTTGTGAACTTAATTAATTTTCCACTTTAATTTTGTCTATTCTAATTAAGTCCAATTTAATTAATTATCCTTATTTAATCTCAATCATGTCACTTAATGTGTGTGACCCATTAGGCTTCTAACATGTTGGCAATACATATAAATCCTAATCAAATATCAATTTGATAATTGATTTATATTTACAGATCATGAGCGGCATCTACCAATACATCATGACCACCCAAATGTTAGAGAGTTAATTAAAGAATTTGACAAAGCCCTTCAGTGATTAGCCTTTCAGTGCAATACGGTCATTTCATCAAATATCCCAGATATGTCATAAAGTATGGCTCAATGTCTACTTATAACATTCCATATTAGCTTTAATAATTCATGACTAACTTTATGAATTTAGGAAACTAACTTTCCTCAAATTCATTATGCTTTGGCTAAAGACTTTATATAAGTTAATCAAGAATTGGGAACAATTGAGATACATTCCTTCATATCACTTGGGTTGATGAATCCTCTCTTAACCACTCATTCACCTTCGCATGCTTCATGGCACACCCAACAACACTTTATTTAATCATCTGGTAGCCTCCAAATCTGTAAAGGTGAAATCAAGGTATGTCATTCCCCATACAAGATGACCCAGTGTCTCAAGTCCAAGGACTAATTGCACGACTATCACACGAGAGCATATTCCATAGACACTTGAGTGAAATACCAAATGGAGTTCTCATAGCAGGTCATGTTCAGTGAACTTGTTTTTTAACAAGCACCCACATGTTATCCTTAAGTGTTCCATATACTTTAATCTATGAGATCGATTGCTTACTTCCCAAGTAAAAAGGCTTAACATGTACCAGTCTTTGAGCATTGCCAATGCCCTATCTTGACAATACAATGACCAAGAACAATTTTAGGAACATGGCTTTGATGCATAGTGATCTCATAATTGTAACAACTTTACAATTCTCTTACAAGGCCTTTATGTTTCACGGGTTTCATCTAATTAGTACTTAATAACTCCTTATTATTACACTAACATGAAGGAAAACCTCTATCACATATAGTTTTGTGATTAAATGTGCATTAAATGACAATATATATTCCTTGACCATTCTAATTCGCTCAAGGGCATATACCAACAGTATCTCCCTTTTCTCAATTAAAAAAATAAATTTTCTCTTTCCTTACATTGAAATATATCTTGGATATCTTATATAGGGGTCGATATTGCTTATCTTGCGACAATAGGTAAGTCTATACTGGTTTCTCTTTTCTTTTTTTTTTTTAATTTGAAAGAAGAAATGTTTGCATGAGATTACACAATAATAATTTATGATCTGTTTGTTTTGTGAAAATGTATTTTCTAATAATAATAATTTTTGTGAAAAGTATTTGTTTAACAATAAGTTTTTTATTATTTAGATAATATTATAGAAAAATATTTTTTGATTTTTCGAGTATTATGAAAAATCTGAAAATTTTTAATTATCAAGATTATCAAAATTTACAAAATATAAATTCTTATAAAAATGAACAAAAATCTTTCATCTTTCCTTCAAGATAAATATTCATACAACTAAATTTCATTAGTCTCGACAACCTTCAAAATGAACCATAAATCATAATCAAATCTCGATAAAAACCCATTTCCCAAAATTTAGATAAATAAAAAGAAAAAACAATAGCCTCTATGATCTCAAAGCAAAATTCTAGAATTAAAAAAATATAAAAAGAGTAGAACAAGAAGAATTCGACAGAATACCAAAATGGAATTATTTTAAAAAGTTGTAAATCCAAATGTATATTAAGTAATTAAGAGATTAGAGATTAAAGTACTACCAAAATAAAAAAAAAATTAAAGATCATAGGTGAAATTTAGCCACTGATAATTATTCACTCCATATCTTTTGCCTAACTTTACCACTATAAGACTCCAATTATTTGTCATTATCTAATTTTTTGAAGTATAAACTTTCTAATGAATAAATTCATTTTGTTTTATTGGGTTGATTTATATAAAAGATATATAGTGAGGCAAAACTTAAACAATTTAAAACTTGTAAACATAAAACTAAAGCTAAAAGAATTAGAATTACTAGAGTAATGAGACTGATTAACTAGATTTCTCGTGTAAAAGTTCAAATAATTTAAACAATTTTGCAACATTCTACATAATCAAATAGGCATTTCGAATATATATAGCGTATAAGAAGCCATAATAAATGATTAAGCATGGATACTATAGTGGGTTGTTTTTTCAAACATTATGAATTATAAAGGAATATGAAACTGTCAGGTAATGTAAGCACTTGTTAACATTTTCTGAAAAAAATAAGAACAATTTAATGTGTTGCAGTTGTAGTAAGAAGTTTGTATTTGGACTATTAAGGAATACCAATTAAATAACATAACATAAAAAAACTTATCTAAGGGTCATGATGTCCCTTTGAATTGATTCTCTTCGATGAAGTGACACTCCATCTCAAAATGCTTTGTCTTCTCATAGAAAGTTAGATTCTTGCATATATACAAAGCTAACTGGTTGTCATAGCAGAGATCAACCGCTGTTGAATGATGAACACCAAAATCATTAAGCAGGAACACCAACCACATCACCTCAAGCAAGCTGCAGTTATAAACCTATACTCAACTTCTTTTGAACTTCTAGCAACGAAACTTTGTTTCTTGGACTTCCAGTTCATAAGTAAATCTCCAAGAAACACGATATAACCTCTCACTCATCTCTTTATATCACAGTAGCCTACCTTTATACTATCAACATAAGCTCTCATTTCAAAGAAAACTTAGTTGAAAATTAAATCCCTCGTCCGTATGCTACCCTGAAGTATATACATTATTTTTAGTAGTGTATCTTAATACTTTATAAGCACCTAAAAATGACAATTGGCTAGTTTAACCATGAATTATGACAAGGTTTGTACTGTATATGTTATATCAGGCCTGTTGAAGTATATTAAAGTAATTTTTCAATCAATTGTTGGTATTTATTGACCTTTATCAATTACTCATCATTAGTAAGCTTTGAAAGCTTATTATTGTAATCTATGGGGGTCAAAGCTAGTTTAAATCCCAATAAACCATCTTCATGCAATAGATCCAAAGTGTATTTGTTTTGGCAAAAACCTTTCTTTCACCTTGCAATCTCCAAACCTAAGAAATACTTAGGTACCCTTGTTAGAATGAGCCCTACAACCAATTGGGATTGGTTAAGGTTTGATTCCAATCATGCAACAATATCATTCATGTTAAATGATTAAAGGTTTTCCTTCATCAGTAAGACATCAGTTATAATGAGTTATAAGTCTAATTGGATGAAGTCTATGAGATTAATATGCCTTGCAAGATAATTGTAATGGGTTGCAGTTATGAGATCCTTATGCATCAAAGCATAATCTCAAAATATTCGTGGTTAATGTATCATGAGATTAATAAGACATCAATGATGCTTAGAGACTGGTATATTTTATGTTTCTTACTTTGGAAGTAAGCAAATGATCTCATAGATTGAAGTATAGAGATACTTGAAACTAGAATATAGGTGCTTGCCTAAGAGAGCAAGTTCATTTAACATGACCCGCCATGAGAAGTGCATTTGGTAATACACTCTAGTGTCCATGCAACACTTCTCATGTGTCAGTCATGTAAATGCTCCTTAGACTTGCGACACCAGGTTGTCTTATATGTGGAGTGCTATACTTTAATTTCATCTTTATGGGTGCCTAACCACGGATGCCAAAACATGATGCTTTTAGGTATAGTATGAAGCATGTGAAGACAAATGAGTGGTTAAGATAGGAATCATCACCTCAAGTGTTTTAAAGGACATATCCTAGTAGTTCTTGGTTAACATTAACTTATTGAAGTCCTTGGCCAAGGCGACATGGATATTATGAAAAGGTTTCATAAGTCTCTATAAAGCTAATGTTATAACTATGGAACGAATATGGAGGTCAATAAGAGTAGACATTGTATCAAGCTCTTATCATCTTTCGGATATATGACGAGAGAATGAATTACATTGACGGACTATACACCAAAAGATTGTCAAAGAACCTTTTGACTCTCTTAATAATTGGGTGGCCATGATGCATTGCTAGATGCCAATCTTGGTTTATGGAATTGATTATAAATTAATTGATTGAAATTTATATTGATCAATTAAATCATTAATCAATTCCATTGCCAACATGTTAGGAACCTAATGGGTCACACATAATGGCTCAGTTTGAATTAAATTGGGAGAGTGATGATTTAAGTTAGACTTAAATCACATGCTAGGTAATTAACTTCTATAAACTTAATTAAATGAGTTTAATTAAGTTTTAGGCATAATTATAAATAGTTAAAATTATAAAGCCTTGATTGGAAAATGTAAAGGAAATTAATTTTGATTTTAATTTCCAACGACTTAATTAAAAGAGTTTAATTAAGTAATAGGCCCAATATTATGATGTGTTATAATATTGAGAGCTTAATTGCAAAACTAAAATTATTTTAACCTAACTATATAAGTCACATTTTAACTATTTTTCATATGAGAGTTTTTCACAATTGAAGAAAACCTAGTTTTTGTTAGAAAAAGAAAAAGTGTTTTCTCTTTTTGCCGCCGCTTGCATTGTGTGAAAGTGAAAATTGCTTATGAAGCAATTTTCAAGAGAGGTTCAACTAAGCTTGAGAAAAAGAAGAAAAGGACAATTATTGTCCCCTTTGCTAGCATAAAGTATAGTTAAAAACTCTCTCTTTTGTTGAAAGTTCATATGCAATTGTGTGTACTATCGTTGGAGGCCAAGTACTTGATTGGTTAGGGTTTTTGCTCCTTGTGGTGTTTACAGTATTGCTTATGGAAGTGCCATTGTAATTACGATATTACGTAGCAAGGTAACTTTCTGAATAATAATTAATATTTTACTTTTATGTGTAAAATATCACCTAGGTGATCCATGAGTTGAGGCATATTTTGGTTGTTTAGTTCTAAAGTTTTAATTTTTTTCCACTACATATTTTAAGCATGTCGTCCATAGCTAAACGCATCACCCCCTAGATTTTTAAGTTAGAACCTCGTGTGTAAATGTTTTTTCACCTCGGCTACTATTTGATCAATAGAATTGGCAATGACTATATTATCTACATAAATGAATAATGCAATGAAAGCACCTTCCTTAGTTTTCTTAGTTAATAGAGAAAGTTAGATTTTGACTAACAGAACCTAAATTGAAGTAAACACTATGTCAACTTAGAGTTCCATTGCCTAGATTCCTGTTTAAGGCCATGTAGTGACTTGTGAAATTTGCACACTAATCTAGAGTTTAGTGGATACTCCCCCTTGATAGTGTACCCGTGAGGCAACTCCATATGAAAAACCTTATTCAAATCACTATGTAAGAAAGCATTGTTGATGTCCAATTGAGACAAATGCCATCCATGAACAATAACTAAAGTGAGGAAAAGTCTTATTGTTGTTTGCTTAGCAACTTGGCTAAAAGTCTCTTAGTAATCAAGACTTTTCCTTTGATTGTATCCTTCGATAACAAGTCTTGTTTTGTACCTTTCAACACTTCCATTTTTGCTTGAAACTCCACTTTGTAGACTCACTTACAGCTTATTACATGACAACCATTAGGAAAAAGCATCACAATCCATGTGTCATTAGCTTTCCAAGCAATCAATTTTGTTTCCATGGCATCTTGTCATTGAGCATAGTTAACAGCTTGATGATATGATTGGGGTTCAAGAATAAGGGATAAGGAAGTAGTCAAAGCTTTATGAGAAGAAGAAAGATGTTTGGAAGAAATGTAATTTACAATAGGGTGAGTAGTGACTGAATTGGTATGAGATTTATAAAAAGGTAAATGATGTTGGTAAGTTTTTATGTATTTTGGAGGTTTTCTAAATCTGATACTTTGCCTAATAGATGGTGGTCTTATGGGTATAGGATCAATATGAAAAATAGAATTGGTGTTAAGGATAAAATAATCAACTTCAAAATCAATAGTATCAAAATTAGTAATAGGGGTATTATGGTCAACATTAATATAATTATCAAAATCAGTTGAAGAAGGAATTGGTCGACATGGCTAGATGTCACGAACTATGCATCTTTGTTTAAATATGCTAAAAGCCATGCGATGCTTAGATGGACGCTTCCATACAAGCTAGCCAATAACTTGTTTATATTTGAGCAAACATCAATAATAGCCGCAAATTAGTTTAAAGAAATACAATATTGAAATCATAAGGCATAACGAATGCCATGTATGCAACCTCTAGAGCCACAAAAAGAAAATGTTTTATTAATATCAAGATAAGTACAAAGAGACCACGACAGTCCATCATTGGGCCATAAGGCAACCTTAGATGGTTCGCTATGAACATACCTTTACCAGTGAGGTAACTCAACAATCTGTCGACTACTAACCCCCTATAAGGAGTTTATGAGATTTTACAAGTAAATCACCAAGAACTATTATAAGGCGTGAGATGGAGACATTCCTTCCCTAAAGGGTCTTCCCCTAAAGACTTAACAAGTATTTCTAAAAGCGCCATCAGGTGCCACTACAATGTTTAAAAGGGGGATATCTCCCTTGAGGGTACAAATGACTTAGTCTCCTAGATAGTTATACCTTGTCATAGTCCTATACAAGGTTGGCTCATGACATCTTCCCCACTCAATCTGTTGATGTCCTCGTTAACTGGTTGACTTGGAACTTTTCAATCTTCTACTTGAAGGCGTAGAGGTCAGTTTTCTTCTCTTAAGTGATTTCATCTATCTTTAGATCTTCCTATTTCACCAAGTACTCCTATGTTAGCCGTCAGTTGATTATGGTCGTTCTCTCTGCAAGAATCTCTTCTACTCAACTTTGTGATGGTCACTTAGTGGTGATGGTAGCTTTTGTGGCTTGGCTCTTGCTTGCATCTACATGGAATGACTTCAAGTTGCTGACATGAAACACAAATGCACGTTCATCTATTTAGGTGGTTCAATCTTGTAAAAGGGTTTTCCCACCATAGTTGTAAATTGTACAAGGCTTTCATACTTCCACACTAGTCATCTATCGCTTTTCCTTTAGAATATGAGTTGCTCGAGGCTTTCTGTAGATAGGCTCGGGTGATCTTAGTGTTTTGCCTCCACTTCTTAGAAAAGTTAAAAACTCTAGGGCTTTTCCTGCTATAGGAGTTCATCGAGGTGTTGGGAAGTCTAGGTTATTGCCTAATGACAACTTCTAAAATGGTTTTGTTTGTGATAGAACTTTTTGTGAATTGAAACATAATTGAGTCACATCTAGTAGATTAGGTCAATTCTTCTGATTTACCTGTACAAAGTGTCGCTAATATTCTTCTAGTAGTTCATTGAAGTATTTTGTTTTACCATTTGTCTGTGGATGATAACGAGAGGAGATCTTGAGTTTTGACTCTAATAGCTTGAAAAGCTATTTCCAAAAGAAACCAATAAACCTTATATCTTTGTCACTGATAATGCTCTCAAATACGCCCTAATATTTTTTTCACATGTTTGAAAATCATACGGACTATTTCTTTTGTAGAGCCAAACTTTTGTACTAGGATAAATGTAGTATACTTTGAAAAATGATCTACTACCACTAGAATTGTTGTCATATATCCCATTTTAGGGAGCCCTACTATGAAGTCAAAAGAAATGTTTTCCTAAGGTTTGCTCAGTACTAGTAGCGGTTCAAGCATTCTTGTTGGTTTTTGTCTCTCTACTTTGTCATGTTGGCAAATAAGGCATGTTTTGGTATAATACATCACATCTTACTGCATATGGGGCCAATAGTAACCTTGTTTTTGTAATGCCATAATGCGTTATCAACCTAGATGTCTTGCCCATAGAGCGTCATGACATTCCCGCATCAATTTTTGTCTCAACTTTCAAGCTCTCGAAACAAATATTCATGGCTCTTTTGTTAGTAGGAGTCCATTTTTCACAAAAAAAATACTTAGACTTCCCGCTCTCTATTAATTTCATGATGGCAATGGCAAAGGGATCTCTTTTCGAGTTCTTTTTAATAAGGTTACAGATATCTGTAGTTATTCTGTTGGCTGTGGTTGGATCTATCACTTTAAGAGTTACGAATTCAATCTTTCTACTAAGGGTGTCTGCCACTTGATTAGCCTTTCCGAACTTGTGTTTGAAGTGAAAATCAAACTCAGCTAAGAACTCCTACCATCTCGCTTGTTTAGCTATGAGTTTTGACTGAGTGAAAAAGTGACCACTTGCACTATTGTTTGTGTTAACCACAAATTGGGACCCTAGTAAGTAGTGTTGCCATGCCCCGTAAGAAATGAATTATAGCTAAGAGCTCTTTTTCTTGTGTCATGTATCTCTTTTCAGCTTAGTTCAACTTTCAACTTTCAAACATGACTAGATGACCTTCTTGTAATAATACCCCTCTAAGAGAAACGTCTGATGCATCTATCTATACTTTGAAAGGCTTTTCAATATCTGAGAGTGCCAAGATAGAGTCCATCATCATCACTTCCTTCAAATATTCAAAAGCTTCTTAGCATTGAGGTGTCTAATCTTATTTTTGTCCTTTTCTAAGCAGTTATGTAAGTTCCACCATTCTTTTTGAATACCCCTATATAAATCTTCTATAATAGTTGGCTAACCGTAAGAATGAGCGAAGTTTAGTAGTATTCTTAGGGTTGCACACTCTTTAATTACCTTCACTTTCTGGAAATCCATTCGTATATGGCCTTGCTCAATTACATGATAAAGGAATTAAATTTGGGTTTGTGCGAATGTGCATTTCTCTCTTTTCATATACAACTGATTGTCTCGTAACCTTTGAAAAACCTGTCCCAAGTGCTTTTGATGTTCGTCGAAAGTTGAACTATACACCACAATGTCGTCCAGGTATATTAACACGAGCTAGTCCAGATAATCATGGAAAACCTGATCCATTAATGTGCAAAAAGTGCCAGGATAATTGGTTAGTCCAAAAGGCATAACAAGAAATTCAAACGCACGATTCTGTGTTACGAAAGTGGTTTTCGGTTCATTTCCATTGGCCACTTTTACTTGTTGGTAGCCAAATCTCAAATCTAATTTAGAAAAGTACTTCGCATGACTCAACCAGTCAAAAAGATCTACTATAAAGGGAATTAGATATTTATTCTTTATTGTAACTTTGTTCAAAGCCCGATAATCCACACATAACCACAAACTCCCATCTTTCTTCTTTTGAAAAAATATTGGGGCCCCAAAAGTTTCTTTTGAAGGTCGGATGAATCCAACTTAGATAAACTTGTCTGACTGTTTCCTTAACTTCACTAGATTTAGGGGAACCATCTTGTATGGCCCTTTTGTTGGTGACTTGATGCTCGGGAGTAATTCTATCTCATGATCAATAGCTCGTCGAGGTGGTAGAATCGTAAATAGCTATTTTGGTATCATATCTTGAAATTCTTCTAAAACCAACCTCACTTCATCGAGTATTGGACTTGTGCTATTTTAGTTTTTGTAGATAGGCATGGCCACATATGAGGGCTTTCCCTTTTTAATCCTCCTTTTGAACTGGATAGCTGATATGATCCTCTTCCAACTCTTGGATAAAATTGTAGTTGGTACCACACAAGGTTGTTCCCCGAAGTACATTAAGCAACTTGTTGGGATGAGCCTTGTAGCCAATTGGGATTGGTTAAGGCTTGATTCCAATCATGCAGCAACATCATTCATGTTGAATGATTAAAGGTTTTCTTTCATCAACAAGACATCAATTATAAAAAGTTATAAGTCTAATTGGATGAAGTCCATGAGATTAATTTGCCTTGCAAGGGAACTATAATAGGTTGCAGTTATGAGATCCGTATGCATCAAAGCATAATCCCAAAATGTTCCTAGTCAATGTATCATTGAGATTGGACATCAATGATACTTAAAGATTGGTACATTCTATGTTCCTTTGTGAGACCCCAACTTTTATAGGCTTGTAACTAAGCATAGATGTAATAATACGAGCCAATGGTAGTTTCATCATTTTCTCTAATAAGCTCCCAAAAGAAATTTTTATAATATTTTAAGGTCTAAATAGGTATAAGACTGCATAAATGATGTGTGCTGATGAAAACATGAAGAAAACTAGAAATGACAACAATTTTCATAACAAGGGCAAAATGGTCATTTTTCACATCGGGTTAAAATTTTAAGTTTTGATGAACCCAAACATGTCTAGACCATTATGGATCTTGTCCTAGTGTTAAAAGAGCAAAAAGATTGCATAAAAGATTTGAGGAGAATAAGTTAATTGGTGGAGGGGCATTTTCGTAATTTTAAGGGAATGGATAAGATTGGCTATAAATATCTTGAATTTCCAGCAGCTTCTAGAGAATTTCTAGCAGCTGGTCTTCTTCTTCCCTTCTCCTCTCTCATGTTTCTTCAATTCCACTATGGGAGTTTCTTCAAGCTTTCATAACTTTCTCTTTCTAGCTCCACTTTTCATGCTTTTGGTGCACCCTTCCATAAACCCTTGTGCTATTTCATCCTCTCACTTTGAAACCTTTGAAAAATCTAGTTTTCATACTTTCTCTCACTAGTTGGGCATTCTAGAGAGAGAAAGAGAGAATTACTCCATTGATTTGAAAGCAATTGGAAGAGAATTTGACTATAAAAGAGCCCTAGGGTAAGTGATGAAATAAGCTCGATTTTTAATTGTAGAAAATGGCTAGTAATTGGAATTTATGAGCTATTTCATTGTTGAGTATGTTCATTACTTTTAGTGATTAAGATAATAAACATAGATGGCCATTTAATGTGGCAATTGAAAGCTAGCTAAGAGATAGCTTTTAGGGTTCATAGTGTGTAAATTGACCTATTACTTATGCTAATGTGATCCTAGGTTCTAAGGAGGCCCCATCATCCCATTTAGACAATTAGGGGAATTGGAGTCATCTAAAGGCTCTACAATCAATTGGTGAGTGGACTGCCTATCAAAATTGTTTTGAAAAAATGACTATTTTGAACAAAGTGTTTGAATGATTTGATACAATTTTTCTCCAAAAATGAATGCCTTGGGAACAAGCTCTTGTGAAATGGTTTATGTTATGATATGTGATATTATGGATTTCTATGTGGCTGCATTATGTTGATATACATATATGCTTGAATATAATGTTGTGTAATTATATTGACTCGGCTATGTGCGAGTAGAGAGTGCGCATAAGCTGAGGATGACCCGGTTATATGCGAGTAGGGAGTGCGCATAACCCGGTGATGACCTAGCCATGTGCGAGTAGGGAAGGCGCATGAGCTGGTGATGATAATGATGGGATGGTGTGATGATGATGATGGGTATATACGTATACATATATACATATGTAAATATGTGTGTTATTATGGTTGTAATGTATGTGAAACTTGACATGTTAAACCTTGAGAAATTATTATGTGTTTTATGTTGGTTTGGACATTTCAGCAGGGTGGTTTCTCCTTTGAAAGAAGGGAAATTTTCATTTGGTGCCCTGTATTTCGCTGCAGCGAGAAACTCTCAGGTTTTGAAAGGGTAGGCTGGCCAAAAACTCGCTGCAGTGAGGATGCATTTTCGTTACAGTGAGAATGACATTGTAGCTTATCGCTGCAGCGAAATTCATTCTCGCTGCAACGAGAAACTTTCTGTTTTCTGGGTTGCAATTTCGCTGCAGCGAGATTCAATCTTGCTGCAGCGAAAAACTTTCTGTTTTGGTCTCCTATCTTGTCTAATTACTGCCCTATCTTTCACATCTTTGCTACCATATCGGAGCATGGACTTCCAACATTAAGGATTAAATGAGTTAAGTTTTAAATGAGGAGGTTTCGTGAGAAACCCTTGGCCAGTTGAGAAACCCTCGTTCAACTAATAACTAAATTCGTTATTTAGTATGGGTTTCCACTGCAGCGAAGATTCGTTGTCGCATTTGACTTGCTTGTTCAATATTGAAGCTTTCATTCTTTAAATGATTCGTTATGTATGAGTTCATGATTTTCAAATGATTAATCATTTAAGGGCTTGATGAGGGGTTTTTAATAAGAATAGAAACAAATTGCATTGTTTTGAAAAGGAATGCATCATGATTTCGTTAAAGATTCCTTATGGTTGCTTGTTCCCTTCCTTGTTCACTCACTGGGTTTATACTCACCATTTTCAAATTCATGTTTTCAGATCACGAGGCAGCCGGTAACTAGGACGGGGTGTCCTTGTAGATTTGTGTCCATCTTTTGGTAGGTGTCTCGGCATTCAGTAGCAGTATATTCATCCGAGTCCTTCCGCTGGAAATTGAGTCTTCTTTTTGAGATGTGTAGACAAACTTGATATAAATTATTAGAATACATGTTGTAAACATTGTATGTAAATTTTAAATGAGTAATGTCAATACGAGTTGGCAATGTTTATTACTATTTTGGTTTAAAGTTATAATTTGTGACTTAGCAATATTTGGTGGAATGATGAGTAAGATAAAATAATAGGCTTGCTTGGGTTTAGTGGATTACATCCATTGGATCCTTGCGCCGGTCATGGCCCGAAATTTGGGTCGTGACATCCTTGCTTGAGAAGTAAGTAATCGATCTCATAGGTTGAAGTATAGAGATACTTGGAACTAGATTGTAGGTGCTTGCCTAGGAGAGCAAGTTCACTGAACATGACCCGCCATGAGAAGTGCATTTGGTATTTCACTCAAGTGTCTATGCAATACTTCTCATGTGTTAGTTGTGTAAATACTCCCTAAACTTGAGACACCATGTTGTCTTATGTGTGGAGTGCTATGCTTTGATTTCATCCCTATGGGTGCCTAACCAAGGATGCCAAAACAAGATGCTTTTGGGTGTAGCATGAAGCATGTGAAGGCAAATAAGTGGTCAAGATAGGAATCATCACCCCAAGTGATGCAAAAGACATATCCTAGCTGTTCTTGGTTTATATTAGCTTATTGAAGACCTTGAAGATTATGAAAGGAGTTTCATAAGTCTTTATAAAGCTGATGATCAAACTTTAAGAATGAATATGGAGATTAATAAGAGTAGACACTACACCATGCTCTTATCATCACTGGGATATATTATGAGGGAATGAATTGTACTAAAAGGCTGATTATTGAAAAATTGAGTCAAACCATCTTGACTCTTCTAACATTTGGGTGGCCATGATGGATTGCTAGATCCCAATCTTGGTCTATGAACTATAGGTAATTAACTTGATTAATGATAAATTTAAAGTAGTTTAAATTTATCTAATTATAAGTTTAACTTAAGAATTATATGTTGAGTTCATTGCCTGTCAAGCCCGACCTTATAAAATACTTGCCATGTCATTCATGTGATTGACAATATGCTTGCACACTTGAAAAGCCCCAAAATATCATTAAAGGACGACAATATACCAAA